>NC_071336.1:3343333-3646363 GCF_027744825.2 Synchiropus splendidus | reverse complement strand
TTAACTATTGAGTCACAATGCAGTTCCACTCATCACATATCTACCTGAGACTGTGCGTTGATGTCTGCGCCGTTGATGACTAAAGTCTTTGCAACCTCAGCCTGACCTGCCAAAGAGGAGATGTGAAGGGCAGTGTTTCCTTTCTGAAATTCGAAATCCAAAAGTTAGACAGATAGATAAATGATAAGCACTAAAATAGTTAAATGAATTACTGGAAAAGCATGTTTCTCTGTAGATGGCCCACAAGCTACAAGGCTTCACTTTTTTCCACATTTTGTTTTACAACCTTATCCCAAAATGAATCAGTGGTTGTCTCTCTTTGATATTTTCTATTTCTTTATTAAAACGTACACATCACACATACATGAGTATTCACAGCTTTTGCTCATTTCTTTTTCACTCTTCGTAAGCAATGGGAGAAGTAAGTCTATTTGAACATGATGCCATCGCCTGTCTTAGAGCAGTCCTACCTATTTGTCATTTCAGGACCTCTCAAGCGCCATCAGGATGGATGGGAAAGAGCTAAGTTGAACTCAGGTCTTTGCTGTGGCTAAGACACTGAGGCTACACTGACACTGTCTTGGCCAATCTGTTCCCCAGTCGGTTTCAAAAAGGCGGTCATAGAAAGGGAATTGGGAATCCTCATAAATCCACAAAAATGATGTAGTAAATATCCCAACACAGTATGCTCAAACAACAAACGAAAAAGACAATGGCATCAGCACATTAGTCCCTTATCAGTGAAGTTAAAAAAAAGTGTGGAAAGATACGTTTTTGTTGACAGATCATCAAGGGCATGAGAGGGCACTCTCCACCTGGATATGGACATTTAGAGGGTTTCATCATTCAAGTACCTGGGTGTTCACCAAAGCAAGAGACTGGACTGGAAATGCTCCTGAGGACAATCTATGGTGACATCTGACATTTTCTAGATTGTAGTCTGATGGGCGGGGAGTATCACAGGGACAACAGGCAGGACAAATTGGTTAGGAGCGAGTTCTAGGCTGCTCATTGGACTCAGTACCTGGCCAGCTATAGGAGGCCTCCTGGAGGTTCTAAGTGTCGTCCACTCATATGATGGACACTCTACCCATTTGCACAAGAACAGCAGCTTAGATTTTTTTACGCTGTTCCCCAGACTAGTGTCCCCGGAGGCTACAGAAAAAATTCACATTGACCTTACATTGTACGTGGACTTAATTTTGAAATTAGGCTGCATCATAAAAATAAAGAGTAAAGTCCCACAAATACATGCATTCAACAAGAAATAAACATGACAGTACTATACAACGCTGTTTTTAGGAAAGAAATGTGTTGTGGGAAAACATTATTGCTGTGGAGTGATTGTAGTCATGTTGACTTCAAATAACTGCCACTTCTTTTACCAACCTTAGTAGCAGCATCCACTACAGCTCCTCTATCCAGAAGCTCGAGGACCAGGTTCATGTGCCCCTCTTTGGCTGCCAGGTGCAAGGCATTTAGTCCATTCTATACAAAAATAGGAAAAAAAAAGAAAGAAGGAATGGTCATATTTAATATCAAGCCATAAGACAATAGTTTGAACCAAATAATGCAGTTGTTCAGTTTTGTGTTAGTTCCCTTCACTACTCAAGCTAATTTTGTCTACCGAACCAACTGACCATTTAATGATTCATCTTAAAATAGTATCAAGTGTTTTTGTGTTCCTCAAACGTTAAATAGACATGGTTAGTGACACAGAGGAGATGTTTATTTAGAGGCATTCCAAAAATATCTTTCCCCATGCCAGAGCTGCCTTGTGAAGTGTGGTTGCTATGTGCCTTATCGTCCTGCAGCACAGCAGGAGCAAGCAAACACTGCATGGAGAGCAGGATTGGTGAATTGAACTCAGGCACTTGTTGTCGTGAAAAAAGGTGAAGTGATCATTTTAAATTGAATTAAATGCAGAGCGGCATATTACTGTACAATTCTTATTCCTCTAATCACTGCTCTTCCCTTTATTCATAAAACAAAAAGGACAATGTTTTACTGGTGATGCACAAATAAAAAGTCCTGTGAAAGGTTCAAAGTCTGTTGATCTTTAATCTTTATCTAATGAACAGAGAACGTGTTTGTCTGTTTTATATTCAAGAATCGATCGAAATTGCTGGGAATCATTTGTTTCCCCAGATTACATTAAAAACTGTGTGGAATAGCACAGTGGCCTGGTTTACTCAGTCTCTCCAAATAGAATGGCAGCTCTGTTAGCAAGTACTAATTGTTCTGAACAGACACTTGCAAATTAATTGCTTGTGACTTGGCCAGAATTAAGGAAGTCACAGAATAAGTAAACAATAAAAGTGATTTATCAAGATTACACAGAATGGCTTGTGCCATTCAATGATCGGAAGTATTCTCTCTCACTCTTCTCCCGCTTATCCAAGACCAGGTTGCGATCTGAAGAGTCTTGCATGGCCAAATTCATACGTTCTTTCAAAACGCAAACACAAAACCAACATCATCGAATGCACTGTCATGTTACCAGCTTCTGCTTGTTTTGAAGTTTTCTCTGCTATGTTGCGTTTGATTACGCAACATTTCCCGCACAGAGGATGGTGTTGTGGCAGAATCTGAAATGTATGTAGCGTATGGCGATGAGACAATCAATGCACATTATAGACAATCAAAAATCGCAGAGGTTTTATCTTAGTGTGGGGTCTCTGGCAGATTTTGAGCAAGTCAGCCTCCTCCACCGTCATCTATCTTGATCCTCCTACCAGGCCAAACCTATCCTCATATCATCCTTTATCATATCCATTTGCCTGGTGCATCCATTTCTAACATTCTTCATCAAACATGCTCCGCGTCACTCGCCAAACCACGTGGCACGGCTAACTTTGTCTCCACATGAATTGTTCCACCGATAATCTTGCTTTTAATCTCTACTGTCCTTGATACTTCTGACTCTGCTTCTTGTCTTTTTAGTGTCTCTGTAGATAGGATTTTGAAATAGGGCGTATAATTGCAAACTGTCGTAAGGCGGGGTCTTTTGTCCCGGCCCCCACCCCACGTTTGTCCACTAGGAAAGACCGTGAGGAGCCAGTGAGGAGAGGCAGGATCCAGTGAGAGGCGGAAGCAGCTGCAAGACTGACGGACCCAGATAATAAAACCTTACTTCCACTGCACAATTCAGAATGAAGCAAAGGGGAAAGTTTGAACATTTACTGATTTGTTGACAACAAACGGCTTCTTTTAGTTATGATTCTCCTTCACATGACTCGCTGGAATGCACACTTGGGTTCAGAAATCAACGGACAGTTATTCCATCAGTTATTGTGATGTTTCTTACTGGAATTCTTCCGTGAAAAACATGCTGAAAGCCGTCTCATCAGCTCTCATTTAAGCCGTGGTGGTGTGCCACCGTCATTTGCAGCGTTGTAAAAATAATAAAGACGAAGGTGTAGTTTTTTTCCTCTCTCGCTTTATATGATATAGAGATATAACATGTTACAATTGTTCAAACTAGATGGACCATTAACACTGCAAATGACAGTGAATCAACTATTTTTCTGTTTTAAAAAACGTTAGCAGATGTCGGAACTAATCTGTTTCGCAGATTGTGATACTGTGATAAACACAATAAAATGAGTAACAGACACTTACACGTTACATGTACAAACTGTTTTTAACCACAATACATTGACTAACATGACAAGCGAAGTTATAAACACCATGGCTAATCGGTTTGGCCAGCTATACGCTCACTATGCACTTTGACAGTGCAATACGACGATCAGCAGACATCCATTACTGTTAGAACATGAGCAGGTCATTTTGCTGGCAATCAATTCATTGAAAAACAATTCCCACCATACACAAAGTGTATCCATCTATTCCGTTTTAGCACCGCAGTTCATCTGTTTTGCTGCAAACATACAGGAGTTGGACAAAATAATGGAAACACCAGGCTTTTTTAGCTTAAAGGTGTTTCCGTTATTTTGTCTAACCCCTGTATATTCCAAGGTGTGATGGACCAAATTGAGGACCTTGACAATGTCACCTGTTTCTTGGACATCTTAATCACTGCTGGCTGCTGGAAATCATCTAAAGAAGCTAAGTGAAGTGCGTCTAGAAAGATATGGTGTAAGGGTGAAGCGCTCCAAGTGTAAATTCATGCAGAGCAGTGTGGAATACTTGGGCCACATTGTGGACAGTGAAGGTCTCCGTCCCACGAATCAGAAGTTGGAAGCCATAATCGATGCTCCCAGTCCTACAAATGAGACTGCGTTGCGCTTGTACATTGGACTGCTGAACTACTGAAAGCGAGGAGGCATTTGTTAAGTCAAAAAGACTTTTAATGGAAAAAGTAAAGCCGTAGTTCATTATAATGCAACTAAACCTCTGAGGCTAGCATGTGAGTGCAGTTATGCACAAATAGAGAAAGAGGTGCTCACTCATCATCTTTGGAGTAAAAAAAATCGATAAATACTTTAATGGCAGAAAGTTTGTTCTGATAACTGACCACAAGCCACTGTTGGCAATACTGGGATCAAAGTTGGCTATTCCCACTCTGGCTGCACTGCGAATGCAGAGGTGGGCACTAATACTGATGTCATATAATTATGACATTGAGCATCGGAAGTCAGGAGATCATGCCAATGCAGATGCGCTTTCCAGACTACTGAGTAAAGAGAAGGACATGACAGCAGAAAAAAACCTTCGATTTCTCTGTTGTAGATGACCTCCCGCTCTGTGCTAGTGACATTGCGCAAAGCACAAAGAATGATCCAACACTGAGTAGAGTGAAGGATCTCACTTTAAATGGCTGGCCTGAGCATGTTGCTGATGAAGTCCTCAGACCATATTTTCTGAGGAAGAGTGAGCTGTCTATACAGTAGGGTTGTATTCTTTGAGGCATGAGGGTTATTGTACCAACAGCACACAGAGCAAGGCTACTTCGTGGCCTACATGCTGGATATCCAGGTATCTGCCATATGAAGGCACTGGCCAGATCATGTATGTGGTGACAAATTTAGACAGGGACACTGAAAACACTGTACAAAACTGTGAGGTCTGCCAGTCTGTGAGGATGCTGCCTGCTGTCGCACCATTGTAACAAGAATACACAGAGACTTTTGTGAAAAAGACAAACATAACTCATTGGTCGTAGTTGACAGTCACTCAAAACGGCTTGAAGTAGTCCCAACGAAAATAACTACATCGCAGAAAACCATTGAGGTGCTCCGAAACATTTTTGCATCTCATGGCCTGCCAGAGGATTGTAGTATCGGACAATGAACCACAGTTTACTGCTGGGGAACTTAAACAGTTTTTCAGAAGCAAACATTAGTTCCTGCATAGAGTCACAGATGTCACTTGAGGTTCGTGGTGGGGGACAATTATTTTCAGTTAGATCGCCTTTCTTTCAGGTATTTGCTGCTTCCACAAACCTTTTAAAAGATTGTGGATGCAGTGCTACAGCTGCTCAGATCATCAGGTATAAGAATCCTGACTTACCAGGACGACTGGCACATTCTGGCGACCTCGAGAGATGAAGCGCGCCATCACATCGAACGCCTGGGTTTTGCCGTCAACCTTCGGAAGAGTGCGCTACAACCCAGCACTTACACTCAATACCTGGGGATCGTCCTCAACTCTCGCTCTATGACAGTTTGTCTCTCAGACGACAGCTTATTAAATGTGCTCCACACAGTTGCAGCAGCAAGGAGGTCTCCGAAGATGAGAGCCAGAGACGTGATGACCTTGTTAGGTCTCATGACGGCAGTGCATCCAGTGGTCAGACTGGGGCTGCTGCATATGAGACGTCTTCAGCGTTGGTTCGCTCGTCTCAGTCTCAACCCGGTCAGAGAGGTTGAGATGGCTGGTCCTGCCAACCCAAGTGCGGCAGGATCTGATTTATTGGGACTCCAGGAGTCGTGTTCTGGAAATTGACCGTATGGTGTGAAATACGTGCACATATTCACGGACGCATCCTTGACGGGCTGGGGAGGCGCTGTAGGAGAGGACAGCGTGGGAGGACGGTAGTCAGATCCCATGGCGCACATCAGTACATCACACAATCGGTTCCAGTAGCGGACCTTTTCACGTCGAAGAAGAACATGCGCCGTCGCTCAGAATCAAAAAATGGCGGCGGCCGCGGCATTGAGTATCAGCGAGTCGGGGGAGAAGAAAAGATCTCGTGATAAGATGTCAAAAGTATGGCAGTACTTTACACCTAAAGGTAACGATTCGGTGGTCTGTGACCTGTGCAAAATAGAGCATACCATAAAAGCACTACCACAATGCACCAGCACCTTAAGAGGAGGCATCCGGGAGCTGCTTGTGTGGAGGAGATGACTCCGTAAGTTTTCAACTTTTTTTCTTTCCTTGTTTGCAAAGATTAACCCCGTCATTCATCCAAACCGCACCACGTAACTTATGCTCCAGCCTCGCACACACAGAACACGTGACCACTTTAACACACACACACACCTAATTCCTCCTGAATCATCGAATGTGGACAATAAGTGGACATGAACAGCAGTCCCTCCTCAAAACCAACATGAAATGTTGTCGCTAGCAACCAGCTCCCATTATTAGCTGTCTTTTTTATACAAATCACATCTTTCTGTGAAAGCACGTCTTGAGGGCTGCACCTTCTCAGATAAGGAAGACAAGGAGAAGCTAAATTGGGCCGCTGGATGAACACACCAAAGTTGCTCCGCTTTTTACTTTTTAGAAAAGACAAAAGGAGTAAACATCACTTGTTTTGTATTATGTTCGCAATAGTCACCAAAATCTGCCTCTTTATCTGCGTATTTGCAGTGATTTCAAGACAACTAGACTGAACCAACTGTTATTAAAATTGAAAACATTTAAACATGAAACTTTTATTCTGCCCTCTTTCATCACCATCATAAAGCATTGAAACAGTCTGAGCTCTCGATAGATTACTATTTTAAGGCAACCGAATTTACCTTTCAACACCCAAGTTTCAGCTGGCTCACTGGGCTTAGCTGAGAAGTAGGATATTCATCGAGCATAACATTAATTCAGCATCTGCGAAACACAGGGGCACACCCAGAACACACACACGCACGCACACACACTCGCCTCTTGCTGACACACTTTTTTTTTTAACTATTATTATTATTATTATTATTATCATTTAGAAATGTATATTTTTATTAACCTGTGCACTGTGTTTGTGATTTATGTTTTCGGGGACAGGAATAAGCAGAAAAGTTTGAAGGACTACTATCAGATGAAAAAAAAACACCCCCTGCTTCCCCGAGGAGGCTGCTGCACTTACTGAGAGCATCCTTTTGATGATTGTAAAGGACTTCACACATTGTTTTGTAAATTGCAGCTGTCACTGCTGCTATTTTTTATTTATTTTATGTTGATAAGATTTTGGTTCAGATTGTGTTTTTTGCAGTTTTATTTATTGAAAGAAAGTTTTATATTATTATTTTTTATGGTAGGATTCCATTGCACTACAACTGTGTGCACTCTATTGTAGTATTGAACAATACAATTCATTTTTGAACTTGATAATAAAAATATATTGGAAAGAAGAAATTTGTGTTTTAATCATGGAGATAAAGTAGCATTAATTGCTATATAGGTCAAATTATGGGGAGATAATCAATAATCGAATCAAAATCGAATCGAATCGGATTAAAAATGAATCATTAGATTAATCGATGCATCAAAGAACTATTTTCTAGATTAATCGATTACAAAAATAATAATTTAAGGCCAGGCCTACTTCGGACCACTGAGACCACGGAGACTGATGATCAAAAGAAAATGTATTGCCGTTCCGTTGATGCCGTTCCTTCTACGAGTAAGGACGCCGAAATTGATGGTGATTACGGTGGCTCCCGACAGCCCCAGAACCAGATGGTTTCCGGATCTGGTCAGCATGGCAATGGGTCCACCGTGGCCGATTCCGGACTCTCCATGCTGAGTGGAAACTAATTACAAGGGCCTTCGTCATCATTTTTAACCAATCGTGAAGGCCGTTACAGGGTGGAGCACATATGAAATAGAAATGCTGGTTACTCACGTGACCTAGGTTATATGAATATGTGCATAGCCCTCTAACTGGCTGCCCAGCAGGCTTGACTTCCACTGAGTTCCAAAAGGAGCAGAGCAGCGGGAGTGGTGGTATCTTATACGTGGTGGGAGGTGGCTTTCTGGGCGGAGAGCCAATCAATTGAAGTCTCAGGCCGAGGCCAATAGTGAAGACCGTTAGAGGTCTACGCATATATTCATAGAACCTAGGATACGTGAGTAACCAGCATTTCATGATGCAGAGGAGGTGTTAAATGGCGGTTGAAATGGTTGATCGAAATGGTGAAATGGTTGATCAGCCAAACCATCGATACACATTCATTGGATGAATGGATGTTAATTTAAATCTCCTCAAATCCATTGACCTGAATTTGATTTGGCGTTTCCGTTATTTACATTCCATTCCATTATGTTATGTTAGATTCATTGCTCTTACATTACATGTAATATACAGTAAGCACAATTTATCCAGATATTCAAACAGTTCTTACAGTCTCTGCCCCTTTTTAATGTATCTTATTTTCCCTGACACATAGTCAGCTTTACATTGTTCTCATAAGGGTCCATTCCACTTTCCGATACGTTGTTAGTTGAAAAGTATAGCATACTAGGCTTTTTTCTCAAATAGAGAAATGGCCTTCTTAAAGAATGTTTTAAGGAGATGTCCCTAATCTGTTGCATCAAGATGATTTCTGTCAGCCTGCAAATTCAGAATGACCATGATCATTCTTAATGTGGTGATGAGAAACAACGAACACTGAGGCAAAGGTACACTGATGCACATAAGAAACTGCCACACAAAACAAGTTTAATAAGCAGTGGAAAAAGTAAATTGTGTGAATGCACATTCACAAAGCAGTTAAATTAAGATCTACAGTAGCACTGACAGTTCATATGACCTATGTCCCAATATTTTTGCAAGTAGATGCATTCTGAAGCAGCCATTCCCATTAAAAATATATTATACATATTATGAAGTTTCCTACCTGATTACATGTGCGTATGTCCACTCCTCCTTTCAGATATTCCACAACCTTCTCAATGTTTCCTGCTCTAGCTGCCCGCAGGAAGCTGGTGTTGCTGTCCAACTGAGAGAAACAGAAAACAATCTTACAACTCCAACACATGTATTGCATAGAGAAACTGTATAAAGCTGAAATATTTTTGTTCTCAGGTGATGCATGATTGATTTCATGTTTGATTTGTGAGACAAAATATGCAACTTTTGGATAATCTAGTTCCATAGATTGACAAAGCAATGTGGCTGCATGTTTCATCTTTCGCAACCTTTTTTTGGCCACCGTGGTCGCCATATTTGTTTATCGCTGTAATCTCGAAGTAATCCACATCTCGCGAGTCGCGACACTCGCGGCATGCAAGTACGCTGCTATTGATGGGATGTCTGACGCTGATATGTTGCAAACTTTTTACAAAGCAAGTTGTTAGTTGTCAGTCATTGACAAGGTGTGTTGGGAGGGGCTGGGGTTAGGGGCGGGGTTATGGGTTGGAGCCATGGTTTTGGACGCCTCTTTCAAAATCCTAGATGAAAGCCAACTGGATTTCAGAATCTGAGAATCTCTTCGCTGGAGCTGCTGTCAAATTGATATGATGCAATAATGCCTCACCAAAATGTCACCCATTAAAAATGAAGGTGCATAATAAAGCATGAAATATGACAAAGAAGACCCCAGAATGTTGAACAACTGAAGTCGTACATTTAGCAAGCACAGTCCACCTACAAAGCTTCAACAAGGAAGAATAGGGGATGGAAAACAGTGATGAACGTACCCCTGTACCAGCTTTATCGGAACATGAATCAAGAATCAAGATTCAAAATGATGAAATATTTGCATAAAAGAAAGTTTATGACTAGACATTAAATATCTTGTCTTTGATGTGTAGTCAAGTCAATATAGGTTGAACATTATCATTGCATTTGCATTATCATTGTATTCTGTTTTTATTTTCATTTTCCACAACATCCCAACTTCATTGGAATTGTGTTTTGGAAAAAGATGTTGTTTTTTTGTTTAATTGTGCATTCAATTTTGAAATACATTGCACTTATATAACTCCGAGCAAACAATAAACGTGCAAAAATTGACATGTATATCTCCATTTTGTTCATCTATTGGGTTATTGTTCTTAAATTATTAATCATGTTAACATTTTGGAGCACATTTATCTATGACACAACAAAGGAAACCTTGATGCTCCACAAGTGTAAGTGAGACTGGTCCCGTAAAGCCCTTAGGCTCTTATACAACTCATATACGTTACACGAGGCAGAATTACCATTTTTTTGTATTTAAAAATAACTCTTTTAGGATGCTGTTGGTGGTAGAAGGACACTTTAATCACTTTGCTAATCTTCCCTAAGCCCTTCCCCCTCGTCCTGTAAACCTGCTTATTATCTTTAAGAGGGGTTAAACCCCCAGTGACATTAGCCGTTCTTCATGAATTTTGGCTGCTACATTACAATACTCTCTAACTCTTTAAGGTTTTGTGTCGTGCAAATTACCACCAGCCCCACAAATGCAGCTGGTGTTCATACAATGGTGGTTCAGCAATACAGGCGGCAGCTCTATATCCACTCTCAGTGGATAAATACTGTAAGCATCAAAGGAGCCTGTCTGACTCATGTCTCTTAACAGTTTACTTTAACTATGGACCAGTCTGGACACATTTCCTAGATGCTATTGAAGAAATATTAGAAATAATGTGAATATCATTTAGTCACATTCTACTCTTGAAATCATTATATAAACTGTCAGTCCTTTGTCTTGCGTGACGAAAAACCTTTTCACAATTCTCTCTCCTAAAATGGTTGTTTTTCATCAGCTTATTGAAGATTTCACTAATACTTCGACCATTTTAGAATTTGTTGATGGTCCCTAACTGATGCCGGATTGTAGCATTAGCGCTGCCTGTGAGACTGTGTCCCCGATCAGGGAACCCTATTCGGGGACGCAGAAGAGGACACTGCCGGCAATACCAGAGCAGATGTCCTTCCAATAACAACTATTTTCACCACCGGGTTTCGCCAAGGCGCCAGCGCAGCAGGATGTGTTGATATGAACCAAGGCAGACACCTGCATCAGAAACCTATTAGGAGCACAATATTATTAAATAAACATGGTTCCAGAGACTCAGAGTCGTCCAGTGTCAATATCAAAGGTTCCCAGTATTAAAAATAAGTTTAAAACTACGATCGTAAACCAAAGTCCACCACACTCTCCACAACTGTCACATGCTGGTGTCGGCCGTCAAACGCCACGAGCTGGAGAGTGCGGCGCGCCATAGCGGTCTCGTCACGTTCATGTATGCAGGTTCAATGGAGTGAGTGAGCCGTGTGTTTCTCAAATTTATCGTGAGATGCAGAGTTGTCATCGTGGAGAAGTGTACGACAAGTTGTCGCCTATCCCTAGTACACAGACCACCTTCATCACTAGAAGAACCTCCTCACCACTGTCAAATGAGCCTACTACACCAACCTCATCAGCACTCTTTCAGGTAATCACAGAGTCCTCTTCTTCTCAATGATCACCAACATAATGTACCCTCTCATCAATAGTACTGTACCCTGCCCTCTGAAAGTGGTCGCTATAACAGACATTAAAAGAAAAAACAAAACTTTGTGCCGTCACATCTGACCTCAACCTGTACTGATGCTGACATCTTCTGGTTCTTATTTCACAGACAGCAATTTATGCAACTAAGTAACCAAAAGTCTGGCTGTTCGGCTGCTTCACTGGGTGTCCCTCCAGCAGGGGCTGTTTTGAGAAGTTGGGGTAGACAAAAACAACACAATAACATTAGATAACTGGTTGGATATGATGATACCACTATAAAAGCATCCGCTACACAGTGGTGTTATGTTTAAATGAGAAATCTAACTTTTTTTTTGTACCTTTTTACTTGTGTAAATATTTGTCCTTTCTTATGAATCCCTCTTCAGTGACACTTACTTTTTGTCCACTTCAGGCCACCATAGATCAAGCTAGTGCTACCTGCTCGAGCTGATCAGGCTGAAATAAACAAACAATATATACATGTATGTTACATGGCGGAGCGCACAAGTAACTTAATGTGAAATTAATGTACTCCGCGCAGAATTGTTGCAGGAATAAAGCACATTTGAAGAGCATACAGTATGTAGAAAAATAACTCATCAATGTGTCTTCTCAATAATTCAGCCAAGCAAAGTGCTGACATTCAAAAACTGTGCATAAATTCAGCCTTGGACACAGCCATACTCCCCTAACTAATTATTTCTAAATGAGAAGAAGGCAAGCTCCAATTCCCTCCAGACTATATATTCCAGTACAGCTATATATTTACTGTTTTTCCGTAATTCTTAATGATGAGAGAGTTCAGTTTTATCAAGTACTCCGAAAGCGCTACGTGTGAAGGGGACTCAGTTACTCTGCCTCACTCTGACAAACATTAGCATATGAAAGACAAGGCAACACCAACTCTGTGAGTGTTTGTGGCCAAGTTCAACCCCCTTGCTGCACTCAGGTAAATCCCCCCTTTACATGCAGTGTGATGCACTTTATGACATGGCAATGGTGAGAGACAGTGTCAGAATTTGTTTATACAGTCTTCGGAGATGATCCGGTAGCAGTCCATTCCTGATTCTAAACAAGACTAGCAGAATTTTTCTCTCCCTCCACATAACTGTATTGACTTGGACTGAATTTATTTTACATATTTAAATTTTGGATTGATGCATTATTTGATTGTTTGATTTGGCCTGCTACTGAGCTCTAAAGTGAAATTCCTCAAGGTGGTTGCCATGGCAACAGCACTGCTCTGTTCTGCTCACTGCCACGTCTGCAATGTCCTACAGTGCTGCACCAATCAGATTACGCATGGCCTAATCCAGGATTTTACCAATTCCAGTTCTCCATTATGAGGCCTATATAGACATCAATGTGCCATTATTAAAGGTCATGCATTTAAACATTAATTGAAGATTCCTTGATGCACGTTCTAAACATGATTCTATGAGCAACTTTAGAGTTCATGACAATGCACATTAGACAGCAGTTATTGAGCTGACAGCCATGTAGATTGTGCACGACCGACATCGTCTCTGGTTCCCTGAGTTAGAATCAAAGAGAGGGCGTAGCGGGTAGCAAGGCAGAGATTAACATCACGTCACATTGGCAGCTAAATCGCATCATCTGAGCATCCAGATGTGCCTGGGATTAGACATACAAACAAGGAGTGAGCTTGGCAGCAGAGCAGCTAAATAATGTAAAACTCGGTTGGGTGTGGTGGGGGCAGGGAAAACCATCCACACTGAAGGAAAGACGTTTTGTGGAAAAAAAACAAAACAGTTATCTCTTTAATCTGATCTGATGTTTATGAAAGCAACCTTACGAACCTAAATGTACAAACCAAAGCCACTTCAAGCCCCATAATATATTACATAACACCCATTTGCGAAGTTTTTATATTGATGTTAAAGATTATTTTGGGAGAACGATTTGTGATATCTTAAATCTTGTACATTAGAAATGTATTGCTTCTTTTCCCCTTTTTTACTGTGTTTAAAATAGTCAACTCCTCACCCTGACTCCACCTCTCTAATAAGTAATAACGATAATTATGGCAAAACTAAAGTCAAAGGCTTGGCAAAACTGGAACAACACAGAGAGATTAGAAATTATAAAACAATTGACCCAATTGTATAAATTATATACAATTGGGTCCTACCATGTTTAGATTTTGCACCCTCATCCCACTTACACCAGTTAAGGTCCTTGACGTCCGCATTGTTGGATGCACCCTTCAGGTTTCTTGTCACACAAACTGGTGTGCCCACATGCTTTGTTTTCGTAGATTTAGAAGCTCATCCATCCAGCTAGAGTTAGAGATATGTCCTCTTGATTCAGATTCAGTGGAGCAGAGGTGTCAGTGTATGTGTACGAAGTAGGGATGCACCGATCAGGCTGGTCATCTAGCTCAGTGAAATTAACAATTATTTCTTATCATTCCGAATGTCATGCTCAGACCGGCAGTTGTTGCTAAGCGTCAGCTGCGCTAACAGTCTGCTGCGCTAACAGTCTGCTGCGCTAATAGTCTGCTGCTGAGGAATCAGCGGTCTCACTTTAATGAGACCAGAAAACTCTACGTGCTCCCTCTACGTGCTGCCACTTTCAATGGCATGTTCAATTTGAAGGTGCTTCCTTGCGGCATTTTCCAGCATTTTCTCGTGCATGTGCTGCAGCATGGCAACTTGAATAACAAATCTGCACAAATGACAGACTGAAAGAAGCTCAACAGTAGTAGGAAGTAGGGAGGAGCGGACGCCTCACAACCAGCGGGGATTCTTCAGAGAACCGGCTGTCACAATGACAGGTAGTGATCAGCATTGACAGATCACACTGAAATCGGCCAATCACAATCGGTGACTAATGGATCAGAGCATCCCTAGTACGAATGTATATCAATAGAACATCAAGCAATAATCTCTGAACAAATAAGTATATTTTCATTGAGTCAGACTTTTTTTTTCAGACTGCTGTATATCTCAGACATAACTGCAGAAGTTTTATCATGTCAAACACAATATCTGTGCCATTGGCATTTTTTAAACATATGTTGAAACAGCAGAAATGGCTCCTCTGTTAATTACCATTTAAACAAAAAGTCACAGCAATTGAGTTCATTTCATTAACCAGTGTGTACTTATGATCATCCACTGTCACTGGCTACTCAATGACCACACATTCATAATGTGCATGTACTGTATGAGCAACACAGCGGGGCTAAGTATCAGCGTGAACATGCCCTCTGCTGTACAGTGACAATCCCTGTATTTATAGTGTAAATGAGGTACCGTCACAGATGGTCAGTTATGTCATGTTTGTTTTGTTCTGTTGGCTACTTCTGGTTTCATTTTGATAGTGTTTGTTGAGTCTTCCTGTGTGCACCATGTCTGTCTTGTCACATCATTATCTGCATCTTGTGTTCTTGCTTTGTTCCCCTCAAGTTAGGTGTCTCAAACTGTTCCTCAAAGGGGCAGGGGTGGAAGCATGTTTGCAGGCACACACAGTTTAACCAAGTGAAGTGTCAGCTGAAACAAGCAGCACTAGACAGACAATGAACTGAATACAACCTGTTAGACGAAAAGGTGATCGGCTGGATCAAGAACCTGCACCCACTACAGCCCTTTGTGGACCAGTTTGAGACCCCTGCCTTAAGTGTTCCTCTCCTCTTGTGTCAATTGTGTGTTTTTATGATCTCAAGCCTGAATCCACGTGTTTTCAGGTCTGAGTGAAGTCAATTCAAGTACAGTAAAATTAAGTCCACATATTGTCAGTGAATTCTTGAGTTTGATTCCTTCGTTATGAAACACTTTTTGTTGCATTTAAGTTGAGCTGTATTTTATATCGCCCTCTTTTTGTACTGCTGTTTTTGTTGAATGTTTTTGGATGGAACCTTTTGTTTTTCTCTGAGCTCTCGTCTGGTCTCCTGCATTTAGGTCTGTCTCCATGAATGAGCATAACAGATCTAAGAAGTCAGCAGCAATCAGATGAAGCATCAGACATGAATGTTTAAATCTTGGAGCGAAAAAAGCCAAAGCCATGGTTGGCACGCAGTTAAACCCTTGTATGTTGATATTGTCAATAGTTGCATTCTCTACTGTCTTACTTTCGCATTGAAAACATCCATTCCAAAAAAAAAAAAAAAAGACTGAGTGTGATGAGATTTTCTTGTGAATCACTTCAACTCTTCCTGTGCTACCTGGTAGTGCAATGGGGGAATCATCACTTTGTGTTTCATCACTTTGAGAGAAACAACTGGACCTTTGCTGAACTTTACTGTTAATCTGATCTAAGGTGATTGTTTTCTCCTCTGTGACATCCAAAGGGAGTGAATAAAAAGTTGAAATGCCTCACATATCACAAGAGCAGGGATGCGTCAAAATTATCCCAAACAATGAAGGTCATTACAATTTTTTTAATTATTATTAACAGCTGGGAAAAGAAGGACAAATCGATAAAAGAGTCTTAACTTCTGACAATTTTGGTATTAGATTTGAACAAAACATCTGAAGTTAAAATATTAGACTTGATATCTTGTGCTTTTGCTTTTGGTGCTTCCCACTGTAGTGGGTCAGCCGCCTCTACCTTAACCTGTCTTGAATATCCTATCTGGTCACATTGATATTTCTTCATGTCCTTCTTTATCTCATCCACGAACCTCAATGGTTGTCTTCTTCTTCTTGTTTTGCCTAGTACCTTCAGGCATGCTCCCAGTCTCTCCTCTACATGCCCAAACCATCTGACTCTGGCCTCTCTAACATTGTCTCCAAACTTTATTAAATGAGCTGTAGCTTCGATACTTGCTCTAAATCATGTTTTTCCCAGTCACTCCCAATGAAAACCTGAGAATCTTCAACTCAGACATTTCTGGCGCCACATCTTTTCTTTCTTGTGGTATATGTTTCTCCCTGAACTCTGTTTAGCATTTGTCCACTACTTGATCTGGGACTCCGCCTTCACAGTCGTCTTCTGAATCACTAGCCTCACTCTACAGCTCATGTAGTCAGTAGAAACTTGGTTAAAATTTGGTCCTCAAGGTCAGCTGACCAACTGCTCCTGGAGGTCCCAAAAACAAAGAGGAAGATGAGAGGAGGCTTTACTCAGACTCTGGCCCCCAGCTATGGAATGGCCTCCCTCCTCATGTTAGACAGGCACCATCACTGTCCATTTTTAAAACACGTTTTTTTTTTAAAACACACTCTTAAAACGCACTTTCACACCTTGGCTTTTGTACACACAGCTGATCGTTTTAGTGATTTTATCTGGGCAATGTTTAGTCTAAAGAGCTCTGCTGCATTTCAAGTCTTAATGTCTATGTTTTATTCTGATTTTACAGTCTGTAAAGCACTCGGTGACCACTTTGAATTGTTGTTTTTCAAGTGCTTTATAAGTAAATATGGTATGGTATGGTTATAGTGGTGACATGCAGCCTGGCAACACTCTCTTCTGGTACCAACTTACATTCAACCATCTCTTTCATACTACTCTTTGGAGACATTAAGTAATCTACCTGCATCATCCTCCCTCCACATGTTTTAAATGCCACAATGCCACAAATTATTTCCAGTAGATCTCTCAATATGTATCATTAAGTGGGGAAATGGTTCTGGTTGTGCATGTCCGAAATCATTTGGATGATGGATGTTTAGATAACATTTAAAACTCAACTAAGGATCCACTGAGGTGTACCATACAACGATAGACCATGTCGAATGATTAAGAAAACAGCATACAACACACCTATGAATATACTCTGATGATCTCAAAATATGATGTCAGTGACTATAGAATTCACCATTACTTTGAATTGCTGCACATACACTGTGGATCACAGCAAAAAGAAAAGGATTCAAAGTTATGGTCTGGATATTATCAAGAAAGTGACGCGGAGGTGGCATGAGCACATATCAAAACATATCGGGGTGGGGTTGAAAAGCATGGTATCAGAGAATTTAATCCCTTTAAAGTTACCTTTCGCCTACGTTCAGCCCGTTCCCTGGATCGTCTTCTTCTCTCCTTTGCTTTTTCCAGTGCCTTAAGGTCAGGAGGTTGATCCATTTCAGACCTGGCTTTTTTAATGTGAGCTGCAGCATGGGCCATTGCCACAGTTATTTGACAAATAATTTCTTGGTGGAAAAAGGGGAAGCGTTGTAATCAAATGCTCTAATAACGAGGTTTAAAATGACCTAAATGGACGCCAACACGCTGTTGCCTAAGCACAGACGCGGAGAGAATCCGTTTGTGCTGCGTGCCGTCTTCCCCGTTACTTTGATAACTGCATCTGAGGCAGGGATGGAAAGGGAGGGGTGAAGTGAGTGACAGCAGGCTGGAGCACCAATTGAATTTCAGAGAGAGATGTAATGCAGCAAGGAAGCTCAGCCTCTTCCTCTTGCGCCCCCTTACATAAGTGCCGCCAGACGTCACATCTCTAAAACGCAAAGCGAGAGGTATATATCGGTATGTTTTTGTGAGGTTTGGAAGCAATTGTATTCTGTTGTATCTCACAGATGTGTAGTTGCAGATGCAGATACAGCACATCAAGCCACTGCAATCATGAATGAATGTTTATTGCAATCCTCTGATGCATTCCAGACATTACAAGTGTGCTACCTGACGTGATGTATGATTAGTTTTTAACTATTGCATTATTTGACTTCTTAATTGATACATTCCATGCAATTCAATTAATATTTATTCATAAATTAAACAGAACTGTGTCAGAGAACTAGACAATTTCGATTGTCAAAATTCACGTCTGCCAAAATAATAAAACTCTTAGCGGTTGATAAGGAACACAGTTATTCATTCAAACTTCAAAAGTATATAATCCACTAATATATTATTGCTATCAATAATCATTCACGTTCTTTTGATGTCATGACAACGCAGTTTACCTTCTCAACCTTTACACAGTTTAAAGTGCCATATCGCCTCCTTTTGGTCTGTTTCAGTATTGCGTTAATAAAACACACACACACACACACACACACACACACACACACATATATATATATATATATATATATATGTGCACACCAGCAGCAACTTTTTCAGTAAGATTCTGTAACATTCCTGCTGGACGCCTATATGAAAAAGTGTATGAGAAAGAAAAGAAAACACATGCACTGTGACATTTTAAAGAGGAGACACTTTTATAAGTACCGGTAGCTGAAAATGTGTAAAGAGGCTATAGATTCTAACATTTGCCGACAAACACTTTGTATTGTCTCTAAACCAGGCTGCCCATGTAAAACCTTAGCATGCACGTGGAGAACATACAAATTCAACACCAAGCAGAACTTCGCTGGCCCCTACTTCAGATTGCTCACGCTCTACTTCAACTTCTACTTCGATCTTTCAGTTGTTGCTGAGGCTGCATTTCTGCCAACGTGTTAATTGTTGACACTTGAATGAATGGGTGAATATTTATTCAAATCCCACTCCAAAGATGCATGCAACAACTCTTCAACTTGATCTGAGGGATCGAAAATTAGTGGAGAGACGAATAGTTATTATAATTCCAGCGCTTTTTTTAATGTTCTTTTCCCAAACAGGTGTAGGTGTCTTGTATACCATTGTGATTTTCGAAATCCTATGAGTAAACTTAAGTGTATATTGATGGACATGCCAATAGCACAGATGCTGATCACTTGAACATGTGAGTGGATTATGAATCTTTTTGACCATATTGTTACACTTCCTTGACCATTCTTCATGAAGGTACTTCAGAATGCTTCTGAAGGTTTCTGAATGTGAAATTCTTAGTCAGTTATACTCTGCATTGTGAAGAAATCTTGACTGAAGATTTTCTTTTAATTCCGTCTGTATTTTGAGTTTGTTGTCTTGTTCATTCCCGCTCGCTGACTTTGAATTTGAGTAATCATCACTGCGATTATTAGCATCATGTTCTCTATTTGTTTTTGCAATTCTTCCTACATTTCAGTATCGCTGATCCCCCATCCAAGCACATAGTGATTACTTCTGCCAAGCTCATTTCATCATCTGAAGGTGGTCGGGACACAGCGGTTTATTTAACTATTTACCCTTTCTGCCTAATTTTGACAACTCATGCTTCTTTGATCAGCCGTTTACTTTCCTCAGAGTACCTACCACTGTTCTGGGTATAGTTTGTGTCACACCCATGTTTTTCATCTCATTATAGTGTTTGCTCCTGTTAGGTACTTCAGAGTTCTGTCTTTTGCGACTGTCTTGTCCTGTGTCTTCGATATTCTCTCTCTCTCTCTCTCTCTATGTATCTATCTATCTATATATATATATATATGTATATATATATATATATATATATATATAACAAAATCATCAAAATTTAACACGTCACAGTTGCTAACTCCACTTCAGTCAATGTTGTTAGCTTCAACGTAGTCTTTTCTGCATTAATTCTGCTGTCTTCTTATTTGAGGACACATTTTCTTTTGTTAGTTTGGATTTGCAATTTGGACATTAATGATGAATGAAATTGTTTTTCCCCGGAAAACTGTGATCCCTAAATTAACTGGGCCATGCATGCTTGCACAATGTGATCTTTCCTAATGCAAATTCAGCACATATTTTATCTCTTAACAATGAAACATGAAACTTAAATCTTGTCTTTTTGCAGATAAGAGTGCATTCATACTGTTGTTATTTAGAGTACATCATTATATTAAATAAGATTAGATATTGTGTCCCACAGTGGGGAAAGTCCACGGGTCACAGCAATCAATGACAACAAAGACACACGAGGCACCCAAGTCATTACAAGATACACAACGAACATCAGATACGTTCACAAAGCATTAGCATACATAAAAACACAAAGCTACAAAATTCACAGTGATGAGACAGTGATGACAGTGACGAAAATAACACAGACAAATAAATAAATACATACCCGTAAGATAAACAAATAACATGACAAAATAAATAAAACAATAAGTAATAATAACTGTGTCACATCAAACTTTATTATAATGCAATTCTATATTTCTGCTATTGTGCATGTTTATCAGTTATTCTTTTTGATTTCCTCAGTTTTAATTGCTATTATCTATGACAACCTCCATGGCATCATATATCTCACGACTAATCACGACAAGAAGCTCAATTTTGTATTATGTAGCTATCACCATTACTTTTAATCTTACCTGGATAACTGATCCAATCCCCTTGCTTGCACTCATGAAGAAACCTTCTTCTGTGTCTATCTAAATATGAAATATATCCAAAACTCTTGTGACGAGAATGTTGTGAGAGTGATGAGAGAGGCTGAGAGTGTTGACTCAAAGTGTGAGTAAGATATGGAGGAAAACTGTGTCTTACACCGCGGACAGTGAGTGGATTGGTGTGTAATTTGCTGAAGGTATTAGCACTCTGCAGCTGACCCACAGACACATAGGCACGTAAACCTATGTGTGCAGATTCTTAAAGTGGATTAACTGGACAAAAATAGAAGCGTCTTTAACTGACCTAGAATCACTGCATTTAGCGGAAAAGATAGAATGATGCACATACTTGCATGTTTCTTGGAGGCAAATCTAGTATGATTGTCGTCGAGATAAAAGCACAATTATTATTTAATTTAAAAAAAACGTTATCTTTTTATCTTATCTTTTATTATTCTTTCATTTTAGTTTTTAAGTTTTATACCATCTGTGTCTGTTTCGCAACCAATTCAGTGGCACCCTACAGTCCCTTCGAAAAGTACTGGAACAGTGAAACAAATTAATTTATTTTTCCTGTAGAATGAAAGCATTTGACTATGACACTGAAAAACAAATATGAGACAAACATTCAACATTTCAGCTTTGATTTCCAGGTGTTTAGGTCAGGATTCAATACATAAGTCTGTAGTGCTCAGTTTCAGATTTGTGTTTTGCATGTGGAGACTGCATTTAATAGTCAGAGGTGCTAACAAACTTGAAAACCACAGAGCTGTCTCTGGGGGAGAAAGAAGCAACTGTGAAGCTGAAAGAAGATGGAAAGTCCATTTGGAATGCCTTGAAGAAGAATGAAACCACGTAACAGACATTGAACAGGTATCAGTTTCTTCACAGACGTTGAACAGGTATCAATTTCTTCACAAGCAAAAGTACAGAGGCTACAGAGAAAAGGATTTGCAACAAAATATTAAGTCTTATTTGCTTTAATTTATCTGTTTCAATATTTGTGTTCACATAAAAAATGTGGTGCTTTTTTTTTTTTTTTTTTTTTTTTTTTACAAAATCTTCTTAGTTCTTAGTTGTATCAGGTCCAGATATAAATGCATGAAAATAAAAGCTGAAATATTCCATAATATATCTAGTCTCATATTCATCTTTTGGTGTCAAACCGAAAGGTTTCCAGTTTACAGTAAAAATAAAGGAATCAGCCTCATTGTTCCAATACTTCTGGAGGGAAGTGTAATTTTTGTCTCAGTGTTTCAGATTTTAATTTAGTCCATTTTCTTCTCATTGTCTCGCTCTTGCACTCCCGAAATCCCAGATGGTTGGCTTCTGCTAAACATGATTCATAATCAGTAGCTCGAGATTACCATCTCCAGGTTACCATCTGGTTAGCAGCTAAGTCATATAAGATAAAATACTTATGGCACACAAGGACACACAAGCAGAAACAGTCACATACATTTTCAAGGTCTCTTGTTCATAAACAGTGATACACGATTAAAAGGGTAAGAATAAAATTTGAACCAAAACAACAAAGATACAAAGTCCAAAATCCACAATGTAGTTGATCCAGTGAAACTAGTAAGAAAACCAAAAACAGAACAGGAGGCAGGGCAGAGACGGAATTATCACAGCAAAAGTAAAAAAAGACCTCATGTAAGAAGAATCAACATCTAAAATAGTCCTCAATGATTAAATCCAAGATGCAGGAAACCGATAGAGAGCAGGAACATGACCAGTACCTCGTCAAAATACTTCATAGCCTTGTGGCCTGTCCCAGTTTGACCGACTCAAAGGGAAGAATGGGACAAGCCACCATCACTAAATCATTGCCTCCAGCCGCGCACACTCATCAGATCTGTTAAATTGATTAACACAAAGACCAAACCTGGAAATAACGTTATAAAATACTCTGAATATTCAAAAATCGACACAGTCCAGCCCAAAATCACCCCAAGGTTAGCCTCCCAAATGCAATGTCAGTATCGTAAAACAAAACAAAGGCTGTAGAAACATGGCCCACATTACTGCCCCACATTGCCTCTGTACAGGCTTACTCAGGCTGACATTGGCACATAACAAATGGCAAAGAGATTGCTCGTAATTATCTTTTCATTACCACGTATACCAGACAACCCAAGTCTACTTTACAATGCATATGCGCACTATGTCCAAATGTCAAATGAAAATAGAATTAACCATACAAAAAAAAAAACCCACTGCAAAAAAAAGATTCTAACACTAATATCAAACATAAAAGTGATTTTTGTGAAATTATCTGAAAATATCTTGAAATAAGCTACCTCAGAACTCGAAATAAGAATTCTATGGTGAACGTGTGCAACCTAGAAATAAGTACCAAAGCTAAATTGTAGATAATAAGTGTTCTAAATTAGTCCAAAATTGAGCAAATTGAAATTAGATTCAAGTATACTGCATATTACGTACAAGTCTATATCAAAACTAGAACCAAGAAAATGAATGTCAAAATCAAGAAGAAATGGCTGGATAGTAGTTTCGGTAAAATAAAATAAATCTGAGCAAAGTGCCTCCTCATAAAATCCTTATTTTTCAGAAAGCGCACTGCAATAAAGTAAACAAGATTTAAAAAAAAAAAAAAAAAGCTATTTGATTCTAGTATGTCTTTCAAACTTCCAATGTGTCCTTCAAACTTCCATTTGTCAGAACCGAGAGCTAGCAAGAACAGGCAGTCACTTTATATAGATTAAATGGTGGTAAATTGGGATGTCTAGAATGTGCTGTTTAGTTTTGACGACATCAGGAATACTGCCTGCCTGCAAATCCCGAGAGAGTCTCAAGAGCAAGTGGACGAGCGAAGCGTCTATAACTAATATAACTCTTAAGGTTACACTAAGGTTTCAAACCTGAGGTTCGACGGTCTTGACAACCATAGCACTATGTGCAAAATTACAGCAATAAAAACAGGTCTTGCTGCAAGTATGTGTTTAAAGAACTGTGTCCTTATAGTTAGAACTACTTTAGTGTGGACCTCACTCTCAATCAAGTCATAAATGATGGTCATTGTTAAGATAACAATTGATACATAGCTAACGCAGTGAACTTGTTAATTTTCCTCTCATGAATGAAACGCTTGTTTATCTCTGTCCACTCTCTATCTGAGCATGGCCAGGTGGAAGTCAGGTGGGTGCAGTATGTCAGAAGCTACAGCTGCCTTGCCTTGCTCACAGATTTAGATCGCACTGTCTCTGTTGACGGAGCTGAACTGCGCTATTCTCAATCACCTTAGCACAATGCATTGTGCACCAATCTGATCTGCGTCCACCTGGTTCATCACGAACGCACCCATGGTATGTAGTGTGTGGTGTAATACAAATTTTAAATGTTCTTTTCGAATTAAAAGGTAAAAAGATAATGAAGAATGTACCTCCAGATTTAGGGTTAGCATAAGATTAGCATTTAGAAATGTGAAAAGATATTGATTGGATGGACATAGAGACAGTAACTGCGTCGATACATAATTATGTAATAGAGCTGATTTGTTGATTGACTGTTCAAAGATGTCAACATCACAAATGTCATGACCAACGTTGAGTTGGCTTGGTATATTGATAAATACGGAGACTGTCTTTTGCAGACGAAGGGTCATTGATGACTTGTCTGGAGAAATATGGCCATCCACGTGTGACACTAAATCGACATTCATGGAACAAGTGAGAGGAACACTTGCAGCAAGAAAAACCACTGACGTTGAAGTGAATGTAGTTGGCCAATGAGGACGCAAAACTTGCAAGCAAAAAATCAGGCTGCGCAAATGAGAAAGCTGACATCGAGAGGAAAAGTCTGAGCAGCGAGAAGAAAATTGAGAACTGTAAATGATCGGCACAAAAGTGTAAAAGGAGATTTTCCTTGAAAGTAATATTTCTATTGACTTTTTATGGAGTAGTGTAGGCAGAATAGTTCTGATTGCTGTGAAACTGGCACCTGTGCGCCAAGAGCAAGCAATCTTTGGCAAAGTTGAAAGTGATCTTCTGGACTGTTTTTTTCTGTTAATTGTCAGTGTCTCCGTAACTTGCATGTTCAGTTTTGATGTTGTGGACCGAAAAGTGGTGCTTGAAATCTGGGAGAGCCACAGTGGTCGGAAGCTACTCACAGCAGATTAACATCAAGTAAATCATAAGAGAGTATTCTCACCAAAAAAGCTATTCGGAAACTTGCATTCAACCATTGCAGCTTGATGCTAATGATGCAAAATGGGCAAGATAATCTAGCTGTCAAACATCTGACAGCTTATCTCAGAGAGTCAGTCAACCTCACCGCTCATGCTTTCTGAGGTTTCATACTAGAGCTGATCTATTCACTGGAAAATGCCTCACTGTAAGCTTCACAAAGGTGGAGGTATTGCAGAAAAGACACATTGCACACACATATGGATCCCAATTCAGATAAGAAATGATCCAAGTTCTTGCAATATTTGGGTTGCGAACACTGTTTAACAACTTTTAAAAATGCAACAAGGATGGTAAGAGGATGCACTCCTCAAAGGAATAACAAAACGAGTAAAATATTTCAATGGCACAAACTGGAAAAACTGGAAAACAAGACTGTATCTGAAGTTGTGGGAGTCTCATATAAAACTTGTTTTGTATTTCTTTCAATTTGCAATATTTTTATTGCTTAGCAATCTTCTTACAAATATGTTTACTGAGATCTTCATATTTTGGAGTGACAAAAGTGCGTATATTTGCTGGATGGAATGTCCTCATTGCAATAAAAACAGTATATACAACTGACAACTCATCTACGCATACAGTTTACATGATGTAACATTGCTGTGTATTATGACCAAACTGTGACTCTTATTTGGTTCATTTATTTATCTTAAAGTAGTACTGGCATTACTTAATATTTATGCCATGTAGTTGAATCTCAATTTTAAAACTTTTTATAGACTTAAAAAATTTGATGGCCCTCAGTATAATCGAAGGTGGGAAGCATAACCAAATGGCTTCAACTTCAACTCAAAACCATCAATGTGGCGCACATAATTGGCACCACAACAGGGTTAAATCCACCTCCAACACCATCATCCAAAAACCGCAAGAAAATTAAAATCCTTTCTTGATCAGTAACTATACCATGTAGCCATCATTTTTGGTGCATCCAAAGATGTGTTGTGTTGCTGTGCCATAAATGTAGCTACTTCAGAGATATCCATCTTGTTCTATCCTGCTTAGAATTTTTCGAGACTGTGACGGTGTGCTGAGCAGTGTGCAACCAAATAGCAAATGTTGAGTGAACAGCAACAAGGCAGGAACAGTTCAATAATTTAATACAGTAATTTTCAATTGTCCAACAATAGTCCACAAAATATTAGGAGTCCAAATGTTTCAGAATGTCCACCAAACTGGTGGGAAAAACAAATGATCAATCAAAGGGGCACAAACCTGGAAATTAAAAGCACACGTGAATGTCAGGACAAAACACGGTAAAGACGGAAAAGACAACTAAAGGCAAAAATACAAAATCAGCCCAAGTAACAACAGAGCAAACGACAATTTTACTGGAAACTTGACGGTCTGGCACATGAGACTGGAACCAGGTAGAATTTAAAGGCTGCTGGTAATTGGGAATCAGTTCCAGTTGTGTGCCAAAAGTGAAGCTCGACAAAACAAGAGAGGAGAGCAGAAGTGCGAGTGCAAAATAAAACCAAACTAAAATCAATACATTTGCTTAGATCCAATCCATCATCATCGACAAGCAAATAAAGAATTTCAGCGAAGACCAGTCAACCACAAACCTCTCAAAATTGATGGTTTGTGACTCACGACGAAGCACGTCTCAAGCAAGTCCTCATCATTTGGGAAACTCCATGGTCGCCGGGCCCGAATCTAATAACAACCATTTCAGTTCTCTGTCACCATACACTACGAGTCCTTGTCAACCCAGATATTAACTGATGATGGATCTCTGCCGTGACTGTAACAGAATGTGACGTTTCACAGTCAAAAGTAAACATGGAAGAGTGCTGTCATGTTTATGTTATTACAAGAAATACCGGAAAGAAGGTGCAGAATATGGAGCATCTTGATTTATCTACACTACTCTCGCAACACGTTAAACAACATGAGAGAGATTACTGACAAAAAAGAAGAGTCTTTCCTCCACACTGATTACCTCTTGAAGGCAACATTATTCATTTAAGTACCTCTGTCTTTGAACAACATCAGATGTTTATCATCTTAATAAATGCAAAAACATGTGAGTTGTCAGACACCTGCACACATAGCGAGTCCTGGACTACTGCGCTGTTCAATGACTCCCATTTCCCAGCATCAGTCTCCTGCTGTTGCAGCTGCAAACCTCAGTGTTGTGGGAGTTTGCAAAGTTGTTTTTGAACAATATTGTCTGCCTAGACAGCGAACAGAGCATTTACACATTTATCATGTTTGTGTGGAGTTGTGTGCACGTACGTATACATAGTTTTCGGCATCTAGCATCGAGTCACCTGAGGTTACCTGGCTCACCCCCTGCAGAGAGCTTCCCGGGACAAGGTGCAGCGCTCACTATATGTCCCCTCAAGCATCTATAAACACAGGCCAAATTAGATCAAAGTATTTTCCGCTGCATCGTGGCACCAGGCAGGACAGTCCATTCTCCCCTCTCTTGTTTGCAATGGCTATTGAACCCTTGGTTATTGCACTATGTTCTTTGAGGAATGACAGCGGTATTAGCAGGGGAAGAGAAGAAAAAGTATAGCTTTATGCAGACAATTTATTATTATATATATCAGACACATTGAAATCATTGTCAAGTATAGTGACTGTCTTGGAGGAATATGGCAGAGAATCTGAATACAAATTAAATTTATCTAAAAGTGAGTTATACCCCATAAACTCAAAGACCAAAAATTTATCTTTTTTCAAAATTGTTCATAATTCATTTAGATTTTTGGGAATTACTGTTACCCAGTACATTTCAGAATGATTTCAACAGAATTTTAAAGCACTATTGAGTAAAACCTTGTCTGATTTAGACAGATGGTCTAATCTCCCCATGTCATTAGCTGGAAGAGTAAACGCAGGGAAAATGAACACACTTGCCAAACGTTTATTTTTGATCCAACGTATTCACATTTATATCAACAAAACCTTTTTAAAAATTCAGAAAAATCAATAACCAGATTTATTTGAAACAAAAATAGATGAGAATCAGAAAGTAATTCTTGCAAGGGAGCGAATCTCTCGGTGGTTTGGGCCTTCCAAATTTCAAACTTTATTATTGGGCCTGTAATCTCCTCACTTTGTCCTTTTAGATTCATAATCCTGAATTTGAAAACAGTCCGTCCTGGTTAAGTATGGAACATGATTCTTTGTGGCCCAACCTCATTTGCAGCTATAATCTTTTCCCCACTTCCTCTGAGTTACACCACTCAGAGCATCATTCTGTTGCAACACAAACTTTGAAAATATGGCCTCAAATTAGAAAACTATATGGATGGTACAGAATGTTTTACTTGGCACCTATAAACTATAATCATTGTTTCATACCATTAGTTCACGGGGCAGAATAATTCCCATGGGTAAGGTTTGAGGTAGTATACCCTCACTCCAAAGTTGGCATAATACATCATATGTGGTTTAAAAAAGAACTATCGAACTATCAGCTAAATAGTCTTATGATATTTTGAAGAGAAAGACACTTAAGAAGACACTTATTTCATGTCGGACATCACTTGTAAGAGGGGAGGAAATGTGGTGTATTTTGAGTTATTGTGACACCCATAGTGTAATCATACAGGCATTATGGGTAACCCCCAGCTACCAGATTGCTGTCATTCTGCCGTGTGCTAATTTAACTATTGACTATATTATCAAAAATATTTGCTCACCTGCCCTGGCTCAAGGTTGAGGAGTGTGTGTAAAGGATTTTTTTTTTACCATTCTTCCAAAAGCACATTGGTGAAGTCACACACTGATGTTGATCGAAGTTCCTGGCTCTCAGTCTCCCAAAGGTGTTCTATTGGGTTCAGGTCAGGACTGTCAAGATCATCCACAACAGACTCTGTCATCCATGTCTTTATGGACCTTGATTTGTGCATTAGTACACAGTCATGTTGGAAGAGGAGGTGGCCCGTGCCAAACTGTTCCCACAAGGTTGGGAGCATGGATTTGTCCAAAATGTTTTGGTATGCTGGAGCATTAAAATATCCTTTCACACAAACTAAGGGGCCAAGCCCAACTCGTGAAAAACAACCCAACATCCTAATTCCTCCTCCACCAAATTTCATAGCTGTGTGTGAAATGCAGTCCCAAAGGTATCGATCTCCTGGCAACCTCCAAACCCAGACTCAGATTGCCAGATGGAAAAGTGTGATTCATCCCGACAAAGAACCCGTTTCCATTGCTCTATAGTCCAGTGGCTGTGTGCACTTACACACTTCACATTGCACTCAGCCACCAGTCCGTGAAGCTAAAGTTTGCGGATGACACCACCATCATCGGCTCAGCGCAGATGGAGATGAGTCGGCTTACAGGAGGGAGGTGGAGCGGCTGGTGTCCTGGTGCAGCCACAACAACCTGGAGTTCAACGCCCAGAAGACAGTGGAGATCAGGAAAATCACAGCTCCTCCGTCCCCTGTGCTCATGTGGACTCTTTCTACTTCCTGGGAACCATCATCACAAAGGACCTCAAATGGGAGCTGACCATCAGGTCCCTCATCAGGAAGGCCCAGCAGAGAATGTTCTTCTTGCGGCAGCCAAGGAAACTACATCTGCTGACGAAGTTGCTGGTGGAGTTCTACACAGCCATTATCGAGTCCATCCTCACCTCCTCTATCACTGCTACAGCAGTGCTACCGCAGACTGCAGCGCTTTGTACATTCTGCTGAGAAGGTGATCGGTTTCAGACTGCCACCTCTTCATGACGTGTTTTTCTCCAGGCCCCAGAGATGTGCAGGTCAGATCAGAGTCGACCCTTCTCACCCTGGTCATGGACTGTCTGTCCCTCTTCCCTCTGGCAGGATGCTGCGGTTGATACAGACCAGAACCTTCCCATCACAAGAACAGCTTCTTCCCCTAGGCTGTCACTCTGATGAATTTGTGATCAGACCTTGTTGTTTGTTTGGGTTATTTATTAATTAGTTGTTTCTGTTTATTTTACTTGTATTACTATTATGATTATTACTATTATGTTTTTGGACTGCACGTTTTCCAAAATACTTTCCAAGTAGGTGGGATCCCCACTGACTACAGCAATAATTCTGATTCTCATCCGCTGACCTCTATCCGTTAGTTTTGCATGGCCTACCACTTTGTGGCGGAGTTGTTGTTGTTCCCAAACTCTTCCATTTTCTTATAATAAAGCTGACTGACTGTGGAATATTTAGGAGTAAGCAAAGTTCACCACTGGTTTTGTTGCACATGTGGCATCCATGGTGGAATTACCTGAGCTCCTGAGAGCAGGCCATTTCGTCACAAATGTTTGTCAAAACAGTCTGCATCTCTAGGTGCTTGATTTTATACACCTGTGGCCAGGCCAAGTGATTAGGACACCTGATCCTGATCATTTCATTCCCCTGTTGGACCACAAAATTGAAATGAAAGTCTAATTGGTCTGATGCCATAAAAATGGATTCATTTTCATGCACATATTGTACTGCATTATCTGATTTTCCCTCTTAAAATGATGGTTCTGCTTACAATATATCGCTGCACTTACAGTATCGCAATATATCGTACAGTATCAGCACTGCTGTATCCGGATATGTATCACAAGATAGTCAGGAACAGGCAGAAACTGCAGTGAGAAGCAGTGAACCAGAAGAATCACCTTCTACTGCACCCTTTGAACCCAACACAAACATAGAGAAGGGTAAAATGGCACAACCTGTACACACCAGATGTGAAAGCCAATCATAAACTATGTGTGAAGAAGATATACAGGAACACCACGTGCACGGGTTTTATGAAAGTTGGAGATCATTTATATATAGTGATATAGTGATGGGACTGAATGCACGTGTAAGGACCGCATGCAGTGTATATCGACCCAGGACTTCTTTGATGAAACACTTGATGTTGATGCATGTGACAGAGAGTAATAAAAGCAATATTGATCTTGGACCTAGGATCTTGCACAGAAGAAAACACTTGTCAAGAGCAGTCCTGGCTAGGAAGTGGATAAATACAATATGAAATCTGCTTGTCATCCAATGTCCACTCAAAATTGATGAACACAAGAAGGGAACAAAGCTTCGCCGTTTCAGCCTCTGTTGCTAGACTGAGTTGAAAACTCTTGCTCGACTAACATTTTTTCCTTGAAGGAACAAGAGACACCCTTTAAAAATGTAAAATGTAATCTTTGATCACTTTCAGAAGTGACCCAATAAACTGTCCTGTGTTGGGTGGTAATATGTCAGTATATATATATATATATATATATACATATATATATATATATATATATATATATATATATATATATATATATATATATATATATATATTCCTTGTCCCTCAATTAAGCTAGGCATCACTTATTCACAGTGTGCACTGATTCACAACTATCATTTACACCAGTTTATGTAATCTCAGTAAAATAAAACGCAAGAGGAGGGATCGTGTTCCAGAAATATATTCAGTTGGCCAAATGATATAAAATGGCCACAGTTTCATTATATATATATATATATATATATATATATATATATATATATATATATATATATATATATATATATATATATATAATTTTTATTTATTATATATTTATTTATTTATTTGAATCAGTGTGCTGAGGGAGATTTGCACAGTCAAGGAAATGTTGTCATATCACAATAGTACACAAAGAGACGCGCAGAATTGTGCTGCACTGGCAGGGCACACAAAGAGTGAGTACACCACAGACCCACCCTAACCACACGTGAGAGAAGCCTCTTACTGTAACAATCTCTCACTATAACAATAACATCACAATGGATGGGTCATAGTATTGGACGTGGGGGAGCCACATGCATGCGCCAGCAACAACACAACAACAAGAGGTACGGGTGATGAAAATGCGCTGAAATACTCCCCTCCCCCTACCTTTTTCGGTCTCTTTCTTCTTGGTCCCAGAACATTGAGATGATCACTGGGGTCAAGTCTGAAGTTGGTATGTTTGTCCTCACTCATCCTTCACGGTACACCAAATTCTCACTCCTCCATTGACCCACCCACCTGCTAGGTTGAAGCAAAAGCAACCCCTTGTCTCTGTTGGTCTCTGTGAATAAAGAGAAGCAAGAGGGAGTGGAGTGGGCGAGGAAGGGGGGTGAGCAAGCGCAAGGCTGGAGGGACAGGGTGCATAATGGTGTAACCATGGTAGCAGCTGCCACCAGTGTTGGTGAAGAGCCCCACCCTTTATAATCCAGTTAGTTGTGTTGTTCGTGAACAGATAATTTGCACTTTTTCAAAGGAAATAGAGTACAAAAAACATGTTAATAAAAATCAGAAAAGCTTCATTGCCAATGCCAGTGAGACAATGATCCGTGCATTGAGCATCTGTTCCAGCTCTTAGTCCACATCATCCAGATGGGGGTCGAGCCTCCCCCGTGTCTATGCAGTGCTCCACCATGTGTGCCAATTGGTCTCACAATCATAGCGCAAAAATGTCTTTTACTTCCAACAGCACCTGCCACAGGTCATCCTGCTGCTGTTGGGTTAACCCCTCACATTTTTCGATCCTGTCATCCTCCTCTCCTGTTTTCTGGGTCTCAGCTGGGGTCTGCATGGTGGCATCAGCAGTGTTGGCAGTGAGAGATTCTGAGTGTACAGATAAGGCTGTTAACTATATACACTTCCGCCCGGAGAAGTCAGAGTCCAATATGCAACCCATGGTACGTAACAAATTCAGGCCAAGAATTCAAGCATCCTGTACATCTGCAACCCATGCAGCAAAAGGAACAGTAAGATCACTCACTTTGAAATACTGAAATACCCTTCTATCTGAGCCATGTCACCAGTCACTGTTCTCAGGCACATTGTCGTTGCCTCCTCAGAAGCCAGAATCAGAGCAGTTGGGATTACCCCCTGCGCTCCCCCCGTGCCCTCCATCCGGCCATCGGGTACTGACCGTGCTCTCACGGCTGGTGATCCTACCTTCCAGAGCTTCATTTACCCTGGCAGGACGGGCGAGCAGTGTGTGTACCCGGAGCTCCTCAGGGCTCAGTGGCTGTAGGAATTAGTCTCGAGCATCTCTTTCTGAATTGCTGGTGGCACTGCATCAAATGCACATTTGCACAAGTATTTGTATTGTCTTTCGTCTTCAGGTGACTTTACAGCCAGATCAACGCATTCTCGACATCAAGATTCTGACATTGTTTCTCCATTTCCACAGGTTTAATGACGTTGCAGGAAGCGTCAAACTCCAACAAAAAGTTGCACTTAAACAAAAATATATTCTGAGATTATTATCATATTCTAACTATTATACATGAAGTTTTATCATCAGATATGCCTTTTAATATATACAGCATGAAAATATGTGCCATATAAACATTAGCTGTATGTTATCAAAGACAGAATCAGATTCAGAATCAGAATTTAATTTATTGCCATGGTCAGTGGGAAGCCCACCAACTAGGAAAGTGTTTTGGAATAAAATAAAATAAAATAAAATAAAATAACAACAAGGCTGTTCACTAATGACGGCCCGAGGGGAAGAAGCTGTTCCTGTGATGGGAGGTTCTGGTCTGGATGGACCGTAGCCTCCTGCCAGAGGGAAGAGGAACAAACAGTCCATGTCCAGGGTGAGAAGGGTCGGCTCTGATCCCACCTGCACGTCTCTGGGTCCTAGAGGCATACAGGTCCTGAAGAGGTGGCAGGTTGCAACCGATCACCTTCTCAGCAGAACGTACGATGCGCTGCAGTCGGCACTTGTCCCTGGAGGTGGCGCTGTTGTACCAGACAGTGATAGAGGAGGTGAGGATGGACTGGATGATGGCCATGTAGAACTCCACTAGCAACTTCCAGGACACCAGCCGCTCCACCTCCCTCCTCCCTCCTGTAAGCCGACTCATCTCCATCTGAGATGAGCCCAATGATAGTGGTGTCATCCGCAAACTTGATCAGCTTCATGGACTCATGGCTGGAGGTGCAGCAGTTAGTGTACAGAGAGAAGAGCCATGGAGAGAGAACACAGCCCTGAGGAGACCCGATGTTGAGGGTCAGAGTGTCGGAGACAGTCGCTCCCAGCCGCACACGCTGACTCCGGCTGGTCAGGAAGTCTGTAATCCATCTGCAGAGGGAGTCAGGCACGTCGAGCTGGCGAAGCTTGTCTTCAAGCAGAGCTGGAAGAATCGTGTTAAAGGCAGAGCTGAAGTCTACAATAATCATCAATGCTAGTGCAAAATAATCATATACCTTAACATACCAAGATGCCATCAAAAAGGCAAGGTGATTGTAGATGCTACCAGACTGACTTCCAATCACGAACTGAACAGAAAACAAGAGGAACTCACTGCTTCCAGGTTAAGTGGTCAGGTGACCTTCATTAAAGGTACAGTAAGTCACTTTCCACACTGACCACATAACATTACTGACTACTCCCCGTCTGGTGTGTACACACGGCAGTAACAAGACCAAATATCGGCAGTTAGGCATCAGGGGAAACAAGCGACACAAGTTCTGTGATCGGTCTCAAGAAAAGGGAGTTGCCCCCCGATCTAACAACTTGTACCGCCACTCGACGAACCCTTTGATCTTCACTGGGAAATGTTCGAGTGGTGAGTCCAAGGGCCATTAATTTCTTGGAACTTGTATGTTCTTGAGCAGAACTACACTTCCTGGCTGGATATTAGGATAGTCAAATTACCACTTCTTCCTTAATTGTAGTGTTGGAAGGAACTGGTTCTGCCACCTATCTCAGAATGTGTTGGACAAGTGCTGGACTTGTCACCACTGATGCTTGTCGAGGTCAGAAGCACCAAACTCGACAGGAGCAGGAAGAACGTTGACCTTATGTGTGAGACAAGCTATTGGTTAGAGAATGAAAGAATCATCTGGTCACAGTACAGTCACAGGAACGAGGGGTCTGGCGCTGATTATAGCTGATACTTAAGCCATGAATGTTACAAGTTCCTCATGAGTAAGTCTGCCTCTGAACTGCAGCAACATGCAGCCCAGGATTTTTATTGCAAGGCCAATCATTCATTACCCAGTTTCACTAAGGTGGGAAGCATGTGGAGGTTTATAGACCCAAGAACACCCAAGAACACCCACTCAGGTGAGTCCTGACCTCGTTGGTTTCTATGTTTGATGCTATTCCCAACTCCTTGCAGGCACCAATGAAGTTTGTCCCACTATCTGACTGTTTGAGCTTAACAGGACCACGTATAGCCAGGAAACATCTCAATGCATTGATGAAGCTGGGGGTGTCGAGGAATTCTATTACTTCTATGTGCACGGTGTTGACGCTTTATCTCGCACGGATTTGAGGATATTTGAGGCGTGGTCTTTTCCTTCAATAGTTAGAGCAGCTCAGCAGTAGTTCCACCCTCTGGCAGGATGGGAGTGGACCCCCACCTGGTGGACTGGATCTCTGACTACCTCACTGGCAGACCACAGTACATCAGGCTGAAGAACATCATGTCTGACACTGTGGTCAGCAGCACAGGAGCCCCCCAGGGCACAGTGCTGGCCCCTGTTCTCTTCACCCTGTACACATCGGACTTCTGCTACAACTCAGAGCTGTGTCACATTCAGAAGTATGCCGACGACACAGCCATTGTCGGGTGCATACGGGGACGACAGTGAGGAGGAGTATCAGGGACTTTGCTGCATGGTGCCACACCAACCACCTACAGCTCAATACCTCTAAAACAAAGGAGCTGGTTATTGACTTCGGGAGGTCCAAACCAAGACCGCGACCAGTCCTGTTCGAGGGAGGTGGAGGCTGTGGACTGTTACAAATACCTTGGGCTGTGGCTGGACAATAAACTGGACTGGACAACACACACCAGCCACCTGTATAGGAAGACACAGAGCAGGATGTACTTCCTGAGGAGACTGCGGTCCTTCAACATCTGTAGTAAACTGCTGCAGATGTTTTACCAGTCTGTGGTTGCCAGCGTCCTTTTCTACACCGTGGTGTGCTGGGGGGGCAGCATATCCAAGAAGGATACTTCCAGACTGGACAAACTGATCATGCGGGCCGGCTCTGTGGTCGGCATGAAGCTGGACTCTCTGGTGACCGTGGCAGAGTTGAGGACTCTGGGCAAACTGCTGGATATTATGGACAACACCAGCCACCCTCTGCACTCCGTCATCAGCAACCAGAGGAGCTTGTTCAGTGAAAGGCTGCTGCTCCCCAAGTGTTGGACCAACAGACTCAGGAACTATTTTGTACACCATGCCATCGTACTCTACAACTCCTCACTTGGGGGGAAGAAGTAGTCGGGTACGCTACGCTACATAATAATGGACACTTGTTCAATGTGCAATACCCGTCTCTCTGGTGCAATAATCTATTTTAATCTAGTTTAATTTTAACTTTTTTTTATTTTATTATATATATTTTTTATTTTATTTTATTTTCAATTTTATTTTTAGGTTATTAGTATTATTATTTTATTTTATTTGTATTTTTTTTTATTCTCTGTGTGATGCTCTTCTTGACTGCATGCCCTTTCTTGCCTCTATTGCTGCTGGAAATGCAAATTTCCTGGAGGGAGTCATCCCAAAGGGATCTAAGTCTAACTGCTACTGTTTCTGTTGAAATGTTGACCATGTGTATTAGATGTATTATGAGTTACTGCAGTCTCTTGATTGAGTGGATTATACAGTGAATAAAGACACGGGAGTGTGGCTACGTGCTCAGCGCAACTCTACACAAACATGATAAATACCAGCCAGTACAGGGTCTGATCGCTGTCTGGGCGGACAACATCGTTCAAAAACTGTTTTGTTTGATGAATTGTCCAAAAAAAAAACTCTTATGATCGTCACATTGTTTATTTGTTCATCTTATAGCCCGTTCTTCTTCTTGTTTTTTTCTTTTTCCCACATCGACACCTGGAGGTCATTTACAAACATCACTGATTGTCACATCTCCCTTTCTTTAAACAAAAAATAAATAAATAATAAAAATAGTACTTTACTTCGGTAACATTTGAATCACCAGCCACACAACAAAACATTTCTTTTTTTCTGAACACAAATAAGCAGTTACAAACATGTCTTTTGAAACCTACAGGTCTAACTTTACAGGTTTCCTTATTTGTCTTGTTGATCCTCTTAACACCAAGTTACCTGAATTATTTGAAATGTTCTGATCAGCTTTTTCAACGTCAACTGTTTCTGTGTCTTCAGTATGTCCTTTGACTTCTGGAACAGATTCTTGGACAAATTCTGGTATCTTTAGAAGACTGCAACGATTCCTTCTCAAAATCTCTCCTTCCTCTGTCATAACATTGAATGACCTTGGAGCAACTTCTTCCAGTACAGTCACCTTAGTTTTCCATCCGCCACCCGCATCTTCAATCCTTACTTTGTCATGACTTGCAAGTAAAGGAAGTTGTTTAGCAAATCTATCATAGAAACATTTCTGTTTCATCTTTTGATCCTTCAACCTTTGCATGACTTTTTTACGTTTTCATTGTTTTTCAACAGCTGAGTGGTACGCAGCTTGCGATTCATCAACATCTCAGCAGGTGATAATCCACAATCTAATGGTGATGCTCTATAACTTAGTAAAGCAAAATATGGATCAGATCCACTGTCTGCAGATTTTTTTAGCAGTTGCTTGAGAATGTGCACACCTTTCTCTGCCTTTTCATTGGACTGAGCATACAATGGACTTGACGTGATGTGTCTGCCTGTACACCTTGAGCAGAAAGTTTGTCACCCAGAAAAACAAGTTCATTAACTCCAAACTGACACTTCTGTTTGTTGAGTTTTAGTCCATATTTTTGAATCTGTTCAAACACCAGGATCAGTCTCTCATTGTGCTCTTGAATTGTTGATCCCCAGATAATGTCATCAACATAGACACAAACTCCGTTGAGTCCGTCAATGTCCATTGCTTTATGGAATATTTCAGATGCAAAAATAATTCCAAATGGTAGTCTGAGGAAGCAATATCTTCCAAAGGATGTGTTGAACGTGCAGTACTTTGTGCTGTTTTCATCCAGTTTCAGTTGCCAAAAACCTTGAGATGCATCGAGTTTTGAGAAATATTTAGCTCCAGCCATCTCATTGATAATTCCATCTCTCTTTGGAATTTGATAGTGTTCTCTTTTTATATTTTCATTCAGATCTTTTGGATCCATACATATTCTCAAATCGCCATTCTTTTTCTTTACACATACCATGGAGTTGACCCAGTCTGTTGGTTCATCTACCTTTTTGCTCACTCCAAGCATCGTCATCCTGTCCAATTCTTTCCTCAGCTGTTCTCGCAGCGGGGCTGGGATTCTGCGTGCAGCATGAACGACTGGTTGTGCATTTTCTTTGAGTCGGATTTTGTACGTGAATGGCTCATCATACTTTTCAACAATCATGTCAACAGTGTTATTACTCACATCTCTGTTGATGCAGTACACTCTCCTCACCAATTCCAGGCTTTCACAGGCTTTGTCTCTGAGTATTAAATCGAGTCCTTCTGGAATCACTGAGAACATCAGTTGATGATTCTTGCCTTTCACATTCACACTTAAGTGACAGGAGCCCAGACATTTGATCTCTTTGCCATTGTAATCCTTTAGTGCAAGAGTCTTTCTGTAAATCTTTGGCTTCATTGTCATTGCTTTGATATCACTCATACTTATGAGGTTTGCTTTTGCACCTGTGTCCAGCTTCACTGTGACCAGAGTTCCATTTATTTTGAGTGTTTCTATCCATTTGTCTGCAGAAACAGTATTTACTTCACTCGAACTTTCATTTTCACGGTTCACTAGTTCCACGAAGAAAGTGTCACACAAATCAGTGTCATCCACTATATATATATATATTTCGACTTTTCCTCCTCCCATTTGTTTTTGAGAAACACTGCTTGGTGATTCAAACTTTGGCAATTAGTGCACTTTTTTCCATAAGCAGGACATTGTCTTGGCAAGTGGTGTGTGCCACAGCGTTTACAGCTGAACATCTTCCCATTTTGTTGCTGTGTAGACTGGTTTTTCTTCCTTCTGTCGGAGATAGTAGCAATTGCAACGTCATCGTTAGTCACATCCCGTGTTCTTGTGGTCATCTCACCAAATGTTTTGGTATGCATCTGAGGTAGCTCACTGGCGTGAGAGATTTTGATAGCTCCTTCCAGTGTTAGCTCCAGTTCACGTAAAAGCCTCTCTATGACTTTCTTGTCGTGTACTCCAAAAACAATGTGGTCACGTACCATGGAATCTTTTAGGTTTGCAAAGTTGCATGACTGTGCTTTGAGCCTCAGGTCAGTCAGAAAGTTTGGCGTCTGGCAACAGAACACATACCGTTAATGTATTTCATTTTTCTTTGGAGAAAAATGCTCATCAAACCTTCGTATCACACTCTCAAGTTTGTTCCCATCATCTTCATTATCAAACATGAACGTGTTGTACACCTCCAGGGCTTGTGGGCCTGCTATAGTTAGCAGTAACGCTACCTTTCTCGCTTCCGTCTTTGCCTCGAGTCCCATTGCTGACTCCTAGTGGTCATTTACAAACATCACTGATTGTCACAAAAACAACTTCTCAAACTCCCAGAACACTGAAATATGCAGCCGGGGGGTGCAGGAAAATTGCGCTCCGCAGCGTAGCGCAAGGAAGCAGTCCGGGACTCGCGATGTGTGCGGGTGTTTGATAACTCACGTGTTTTCGCCTTTATTAGGCTGATAAACATCTGATTTTATTGACAAACATATTTGCTTAAATGAATAATACCACAACAGCGAAGAGGAAAGACGCTGATTTTCCCCAAGTTACTGAAGATCACCAGACTATTCATTGATAATTTTTGACGTCGGGATCGTGGCGCTCCCGTCCGCAAGCGTAATTTTCCTGCTGCTCCCGGCTGCACACTTCAGTTCAGTTGTGAGTTTGAGAAGTTGTTTTTGAACGACATTGTCCGCCCAGACAGCGCTCACACTCTTTACTGACCCTTTACTTAAGAGAGACGGGGCGTAGTCTGCACATGGGGTCCAGACCTCGATGAGGTTCATGCCATGGTGACCCAGCCAAGTGCCCTGAATTCTGGGAAGTAGATAGCACTTCCAGTAACCGAACATCTTATAATACTGAATATGGAAATGTGTGGACATGTTATTGTGCATTGGATACGAGGAACGCCTTCGTTCCAGTGCCGACTTAATGTGTCTGTACATTGACTTCTTGGCTGCTAAGCAATGCTGAGATGATGTTATGCTGATGCCAGTGTGGAATAAACTAAAGCTTGCATCCCACTTCTTCTGTGGTTCTTTCTGCTCCCGACACTATGCCCTGAGAAGTGTAGAACCCGCTAGCCAGACGTCAGAACAAGGCCAGCCTTTTAAGACAGTTCATTGTACTTTGGCCCTTTTTGTACACAATATTCATGTTTTCGGGCCAGCTCAGCCTGTTGTCCAGTTGCAGCCCCAGGTACTTGTAAGTGGGAACTACTTTAACTACCGACCCCTGGATCTCGATGGGCTGCTGAGAGGGCTGCTGCCAATGAAAATCTATCACCATGTCCTTTGCTTTAGTGTTGTTCAGCTGGGGCTTGTTCCGCTTGCACCACCCAAAAAAGTCCTGTACCAGGCCCCTGTACTCCTCCAGGCCTGGATTGTGTTGAATACACTGGAGAAGTCAAAATGGCATTCTCTCAGAGCAACCCTTCACATCCAGGTATGTGAGAGCACAGTGGAGGAGATAGAGGACGGCATCTTCAACCCCCACCTTCTCCTGGTAGGCAAATTGAAGGGGAACTCTCACTTCCTGCACATGAGGGTTGCATAATATGCAGGATGGCATGATGATGATGGTCAGAGGAGTCACCGGAGGCCTGGGGTTGATAAAAATAGAGCTGAACTGGTAAAAAGTGCCGCTCACTTCTCCTTATGTCAATATGTTTTTCCCTTACAGTCACATTGTGTCATAGTTTTCATACCCTTTCCCCTCCATACCTATTGCATGTTATTATAGTTAGCTTATTATTGCTTGACCTCCCTCCGTCCCGCCCTCATCATCTCACTTTCTTGACTCTCAAATGCCTTCAAATGCCAAGGTGATCTTCAGCATGCTCTCCCAGAGTGTTATATGAAATGGGGCTTGTAATAACGATTTCTATGACATCATCCTTCTTTTTCTCTATGCAATGTGCAATTGCTAATCCTTGAAAAATTCCCATTTGTATTTGAGATATACATTATCAGCTAGTGAGTTTACTGTCTTGCACAATATTTCAAACATTAAAATATTGCAGTTCAATTTTCAGTGGCCTCTTATTCTTTTCTTTAATAGTGGAGGATTGTCGAGACTAACAATTCATTCCATGATATGAAAATGGAGCATAACAATGTGAAATATTTGTGACAAATTGTACGACAGGAGGTGAAATTAACCACAAGTATATTTGGGATTCATATGTATCACCGTTATTGCGCAAGTATACACATTTCGTCTGTGGATATAAGAAGTGGCAGATATTAGTAAAGATAATTTGCTCATGTACATCTGCTATAATTACATTTGTGCTAAGGATAGCAAAGGGTTTGGGTATCTGTACATGATATCATCTGCTACAGCATTATAGTTGCCACCAATGGCATGTTGGAAATTATTGCACTGTTGTTAATGAATTTGGTGATTGGTAGGGTCAAAAAATCCATCTTCCATGGTAGATGGAAACATCTACATTACACTGCATGTCCTCTAAATTTGCATGATGGCCATGACAGCTGTCGCATTAGCCATGACATAAATATTTCCCAATATTTGATGGAAAAAAAAAATCAAGTCAGTCTTAGCAGTGCAATCACTTGAGCAGTGATAGTATTAAAAAAAGCCCCATCATCCTCAGGGCATCAGGGTATTTTTTTTTTAATTTTCGCTGTGGAAGAGTTGAGTCAAAAACGAGGCAAAGTGATCAGAAAAGAACTTGTTGAAAGTGTTGGAGACAAAACAGATCTGAGTGCACAGCTCAAACAACACATCGAATGCAAGATTGAGTAGCCCACGCAAATCACAGTGGACCGAGATTTAATATACTGTTCTTGGCAGCCATTTTTCTTCACTTTTTTAGTATGGTCTCAGGTGGTGACCTCATGACACTCTCAACTGTCAGTATCTCTTCACTGAGTCACTGTTCACTTTTACGAGAAAGTGGTCTTGGATGTGAGGTTATGTTTGCCACTAGCTTTGGGTGAAGAATGTCACAAGATGAGACGAACACAGCTTTCCCGACTTGGTCATTTGCAAGTTCAGCATCGGTTTGCATTCAGTGGAAAATCAACATACTAGCATAAACCAAAAATTATTGAGTTCATTATTTATTCATGATCTTCAAAACAGTTAGATTGCATCTGTCTTAGGTCGGAAGATGACCATTTGTGAGCAAATTTATTCTATATCAGCATTACTTTTCTGACATCATGCGGATCATGTAGTTGAGGATTCCTCCATGTTGGAAATAAGTCAACTCCACATCTGTATCAAATCTCATCCGTACTTGAATTGTTCTTTCTGTGTTAATCTGGAAGAAAAAGAAATTACAGAGCTCTGCATTACAAAGTATAAAAAGGGTATTTTTATACTTAATGTAAGGGATGCAATGAAGATTTGGTAGCCAAACAATGAAAAAAGGCAACATTCGGATACGGTAGTGGGGTGTAAAGCTATCAAAAGACTGAACGTTGATGTATGTCTGAAAAAGTCAGTCATCTAAACATTTACCTTGTTGGATAAACAGGAATGTAACTGTTCTCGAGTATTTATGCAATATTTAAAAAAAGTCCATCCATCCTCATGCGCTTATCCGCTGCCAGGCATCAGCTGCAGATGCTCATGCTAAACGGCCTCCTCCCTGGCAACAACCACCAGACTGGGTGATCCAGAGTGAAGAGATTTAATCCCTCCACATTTTCCTGGGTCGACCTGTCTGTCTCCTCGAAGATGGCTGTAAATGACACCTCTCAATGTTGAGAAGTAGCAGCTTTACTATGAGTTTCTCCCCAGTGACAGAACTTCTCAGCCTTTCTTGAAGGGAAACGCCTGACCCCCTAAGAGAAAACTCATTTCAGCCGCTTGTATCTATGATCTTCTTCTTAGGTTCATGAAAGCTCATGAGGCTCATAGGTGAGGGTAAGGATGAAGACTGAACGGTAAATAGAGAGCTTTACAATTTGGCTCAGCTCTCTCTTACACACAACAGTGCGACAGAGCTACTGCAATACCGGCCCAGCTGCGCAGATTCACCAACCAATCACCAATTCCCTTACCCCCACATTAGATATTTTGGTTTTCGATATTAGACTAAACATTTAAAATTCCTTCGGCTTCGGCCACAATTTCTCAATTCGGTGCATCCCTACTTAATGTACCTTCACGTCCACAATCATCCTCGGTGTCAGCTGTTCCGGGATGTGAATGGTGAAACATTCTTCACCAGTTATCCCCAAGCTGTCTGCAGTGTCACCTGGAAGAAATTCCAGAGGAATAATTCCCATTCCCACCAAGTTACTGCGATGGATGCGCTCGTAGCTTTCAGCCAGCACTGCTTTCACACCCTTAAAGACAACCAGAAATTAGACAGTGTTTTTTAATCAACCTGGAAGTTGTGCATTGGGCCCTCACGAGTAAAAATGGTCCTTTTGCTGCCCAGTCTCTTGAGCTCCCAGAGCCATACTCTTTACCAGCCAAGATTAAAAGAGGGACTCCATCCCGCTGATATCTGCTGGCAGCATCGAAAACATCCATCTGTACCAACAGATGGGACAGCAAAGTATAAGTGACCAAAGATGAAGAGAATTAAAAACATAAACTGCATTGACCACTCAACCAAACCTTCCACGGTGCCACAACACAATGTCAAAATGAAAAACAAACCAAATTAAAGACCTGCTTGCAATTAGTGATGCCTTACAAAACCAATCCTCGTAGTAGTAGTGTTTGTGAGTCACTCAATGCTACCATTAGTCGAAGTTGAGGTGCCCAGCATAGTCCTATTGGTGACATTCCATCAGGGGCTTTGTGTTCTGCGCAAAATATCATTAGTTCATCTGCATAACCAAGAGATTGTTGTTGAAGAAACTGCTTATCAATCCAAAAGCAGAAAATGACTTCAATCACTTCAACGGTAAATCTCTCAACTGCCACTAACAAAATCACACATTTGCACAGTGCACACTTTTTATGAAGATTGAACTTGCTACAGACCACTAGGAACTTTTAGAACATTAACTGTGGCTGCTTACGAGTGAGACTATGTCTTTAACAAAATTAAGAAGGAGATTCCTTCCTTTATGACCCACAACACACATGGAATTTAATACAGAATAAATAATAATACAGGAGCCCTGAAAATATAATTATCTAAATTCTCCTTTCGTGATGAGCTCAAGGGTCAAGACAGTGTTCTCATAAAGCATGAGAGGGGTCATGGCTGACACTCACCGTTTCTTTTGTGGGCAGGTAAATGGTTTGTGGGGTCTGCCTTTTTAGAAACTTGTTGAAGAGGCGGATGTTGGCGAAAGTTCCTCTCGCCATTACTGCATCATTACCACGACGAGAGCCATAGGAGTTAAACTCTCTGGGACTTAAGCTGTAAAGGTTTAAAAGGGAGAAAAAGTGAACCCAAGGAAAATGTAGTTAGGGGATAGAAACATCTCCAAAATCTCATAAGAGAAAAACTCACCCTTTCTCGGTTAAATAACGAGCCGCTGGACTGTTTCGGGCGATGTTTCCTGCAGGAGAAATGTGGTCTGTTGTGACAGAGTCACCAAAGTTGAGTAGAACTTGTGCATTGCAGATGGCGTTTGGAACATGCAGCTCTCTGGTCTGCAGGGAAAAAAAAAAAAAAAACCTAACCAGTAGCTTTCATTCAGTTATTGTTATTTGTCAGTTTCAAATTCAAATACTCCAGAGTAAATTCAATGGCTCATTAACTGTGTGTTAAGAGAACTCAATGGTATCAATTTTGGCAATAGACACTCATCTCTATCTTTGAAACATATTGAAAATAGATGTGTGTTCCACCAACTCAGGGCAAATGCTACTTTTTCCGAGCAATAATAATACAGACATGAAATAAATCAATAAATGACACCATGGGTATTTTAAAAATGTATTTATCTGGTAATTTGCTGTGCGTAGTTTTTAATAATTAGCTTGAAAAAAATGTCAATTTTACGCCCAGAAAAAAGCTTAGGCTGCAATGATTGGCATGCGTGCGCACGCACTCACGTTTACACACACACACACACACGCACGCACGCACGCACGCACGCACGCACACGCACGCACGCGGTCTTCCTATCTTAGTGAGGACTGCCATTGACATACATTAACCCTAAACCTTAAAATGTAAAACAAATGGCTAAGCTTAAGTTTTACGTTTAACCAAACTAAAATCCAATTATAATAACTGACCTATTTTGGAGTTTTAACCCTCAAAATGAGGCTTGACAAAGTGAGGACCGGCCCAAAATGTCCTCACTTTGCAAAAATGTCCTCACTCTGTTGATTAAAAACTCATCCAGGTACTCAAAATGATAGAAGTACAAGAACACACAAATATACGTTATGTTTTGTGTTGTGTCTGTTATGTTTTGTGGCTGGGGAAAGTATTATGTCATTGACATAATACTTTCCCCAGCATCTCACCCTAAACCTAACCAGATTTAACCAGGCGCCTGTTTCAGAAAGACGGTTAAGTGAAAAGTACAAGTTGAATTTACTGGGAGTGAGCGGGAACTCCGGCTATCATAAAGCCTCTGTGTCAGTTACTGGGGCACCATACGCTGTGACATGCGTACCTGCTTGCAGCAAAACACCAAGTTCTCAGCAGAAGAGAAGTTGATGAGCGACATTTTGTTTCACGTTTTGTCATGGTAAATAATGTAATCTGCATTCCAAAGGGGTAAGGGATTTTGATGTCCTCAAACACGGGTTGTTTGTGGAACCTTGATTCAAGGTTGACTAAACTACCCATTAATATGGTTCAGAAACCAAAAACAGTTGAGTTTTAAGAAGAGTTATTTTTTTTAAGTTTTTCAATTTTTAAACTATGGCAAAGCAAAATGTGTTTCCAAGAATTAGTCCCCGCAAGGATAGCTATACAAGTACAAACATACACAGACACACATACATGTTTGTATTTCTCAAGGTGACCGCTCATTGAAAGCATTATGCTCTCCCCAGCCTCTCATCCTTAACCCAACCATCCAAAATCAAATGGCTAAACTTACCCAGGACATTAACCCCAGCATACACCAAATTAATGACCTAGTGATTTGGATGGCTTCATCCAAAAATTGGCTTGGAATTGGGGCCAGCCAAATGGTACCCACAAGGTCCTCACAAGGACAGTGTTTCTTCAAGAATAGTTCCTCACAAGTGAAGATCAACCAGACGCACACACACTAGTGTACACAATGAATACAAAAATATACACTTAAAAAAATTATGAGTTAACGATCGTGTTCAAAGTCAAACCTGTATAGGGTTTGGGTGATGCTGTGCGGCACTAGTAAGTGCACTTTTTAAGTTTAGTCTATTATACCTTTAAATAATAAGAATTTGGACACTTAAGAAACTATGATTATTCAACTCAATTTAAGATTTTGCTGTCATTGAACTTTCAAACTTTATTGAACAATGAACTACAATAATACAAAGCGTAAAATACTTTAGTTTATTATTATTTAGTAACAGTTAATTTTAACCTTCATCATGTACGTTAAATCTTTCTTTCGAGAAACACTAGTCTGTATGGTCTGGCTTTAGAGGACAGTGGAGACAGGAGACAATATTTCCAGCTGAGCAGGCACTTGACTGGGATGCATGTTTTCTCTGGTTCTGATTGAGCTTTTTTTTTGTTATTTTTCATGAGATCATGAGAGAAGTCACTTTCATATTTTAGCAGTGTTCCTGCATGTCTGCAGCGTGATGAATGACAAGGAGCGCTTGATTTGATCACCCCTGTCTCAATACATTTCTGCACTTCTGAAACAAGCGACCAAGTCGGGAGCTAACAGTGGCTAATATTCACGACCCCCACTCTGTGTAAAGGCTTGAGCTCTCTCGCTGACAGGCAGAGCGTAGGAAGACATAATCGTAATCCCAATAAAAATTGGATTAATTGACCAGCTCTAGATCATACTAACTTAAAGTGTGGCTGAGGGCCAAGTGTGGCCCTTTGCCAGTATTTTCTTGGCCCTCATGAGGTCAGACTAAAATTGCAACTGATATGTAGTAATTTTTTGGGACAATTTGTAGCCTGTTTCTTTTTAGAAAGTTAGTTACTCGTTCAACAGTAACAACAGTAACATATTCTTGTTTTAAGATTTTTTTTGTCAATTTTTTCTTCTTCTTTTTATTTGCCATTTTTGTGTGCTTCTTGTTCCTCAAAATACATAGGTCCATTTTGTCCTTGTTCAGTATATACTTTGGATTTTTTCCGCTGTGTTTTGTAGTCATCGCCGTCTTTCCTTTTGCATGATGGTCCCTCACAATAGTTGCAGTTTATAGTGGGGCCTTTAGCAAATTTAACAGCCCATTTCAGATTTAGACAGTCTGTAAAAGTATACGACTGTTGGTTAGACAAAGGATAATTGCTAAACATAAGGATCACACTCATGCCCCTTTTCTGTTTTTTTTGCATGCTAGATTAGCAACTGATGAAATGTCATACATACAAATACAAGTCATAGAATAATTGTAAATGTATTGGCTTTTAGAAAAAAACAGTTCAGATATTTACCAAAGCATCAAAGAAAGGTGGTGACTTGATGTAAGTTGACTTTGGGTCCCAGGCATACAACTTGTCTGACGGAGATTCCAGAGCATTCCAGCGTTCATTCACTTTCTGAAATTATGTGTTATTGTGTTAACCCTGTGACAAACTTCACCGTGAAAAAGAAAAAAACAACAACAATGAAAGCAATAAATATTTTTGCATGTGACTCTGCCATTACCCTGGACTCACACCAAACACGGTTGTGGCGTGCGGCAGCACAGCGGCGCATCATTCAAAGAGGCGACTCACACAAAAAGCGGTTTCTGCTCAGTGCAGGATGCGGTGGGAATGTGTAATCAGTTCCTTGAAACATGCGAGATTTGCAACGCAACAATGTTGATGATGCATTTAATGAGACAAAAACAAGTGAAGCGACAAAATATGGAGTGATTTGTGTTTCAAACACATGTGTTACATGTGTGACATCATCAGAGTCTGCAGCATTCTGTGCGAGTGACACAGAAACCTGTCATGTTGACTCTCCGCTCAATAAAATTAAATAGACTTCACGACAATCAACAATGAATAATATACTAAATACATGACACAAGTATAGTTTTGGTCATAAAAGCGTGAAATGCGAAGCTAACTAATTTTAAATCGTGTAGATCATTGATCTGATGGGGATCCAAATCTGAGCAGAAGGGCTTAGTGCATATGCGCCGGTGCTCAAGTTAAATGTGATTCAAAATCTTTCACGTTTATTTATGAAATTTAGCCGGAAGTTATTTTACTTTCTGAAATAATTTCCTGTATCAACTATCATTTCAAATGAAAGTTGACCAAAACTGCGGTCGCTTGCCGCGCCGCAAAATTCAACTTAATCCTCTTTCCAGCAGCGTGGTGCAGCTCGGTGTCTCCACGTCGCGGCTCATTTGGTGTTTAGTTGTTTGCATTTTGCATTCATTCTATTTGTGGCACCGCACAGTTCAAAAAACAGCTTTGGTGTAAGTCCAGAATTAGCATTGGTATCACAGTTTTAGGTTTGATTTGATAAGAGTGGTATGTAGCCCTTTTCATGCAGTGTAAAGTGCATGGGCTTAGTATCAAAGTATACAGAAAAGGAAAACTCTAGTAAGTCAGCTGTGGTACCAGCATGCGACTGCAAAACACCTGATTTGTTTTTGTTTTTTTTGTCTTATCATCATCGGTGGGAAGCCAATAAATGGTTCCTGTCTCCCATGTCTCATGGGGATGCTGACTGCATTCACTGAGAAATGTTCAAGAGCTACAAGCAGAGCTTTGTTATTTACTGTTGTAGAATATTTTGTTATAATATAATTAATATTTTTTATACTCATAATGACTAAGAACATGTACAGTTCTTTGTTTTGTCATAGAGACAGTCAACCTTTGACCATTCACTTATTTACACTAGATACTGTTAACAGATACAAACTATTAGTACTTGCTGTGCATGAGTCGGTGAATATAATTCCCAGAGATCAAGTCAGTCTGCATTTCACTGACTTGAGGAGTTGTGGCTGATGAGCATGTTAATTCACTCTAAAATCGCTCTCTGAAGTCTGAGCCCTGCCAAAATCCCCCATGCTGTCATGTGTCAAAAAAAGGACCAACCTCAATTTTCTCATAGACCTCTTTAAACATGGATGGAACTACAAACTTTTTTTCCACAGACTGAATCTCTTCTCGTGTTGGCCAGATATCACGTAGAAAGATGTCTTTGCCTTCAGGATTGGTGGCTAGGGAGCAAAACAAACACAGGGAATTACATATCCTATCAGCACCCAGGCCAATGTTGTGATTTCACCAGTGTTAGCTACACTGATACGAATTGCAGAAAGACAGAAAAGTTATCAAAGAAATGTCAAATGCAAAAAAGTCAAGTGATTGTGCAGCTAGAATAAATATAGGACAACATCAATGTAAGACAACCACAATAAGGGTGGTCATGAGACGCATAGCTGACATTTTCCGTGTGAGTGGTAGCTGCTATATTTTGACTGATCACTTGAATGCGGCCAGTTACGGAAATTTTTTAAACACAGTATGTAAATTGATCAATTCATCAATCAATCAGCAAAACCAAACAAGCAATTGCTATTATTCAGCTTGGTTACACCAAGTGGATTTTATTAGACTTGAGTGGTTATGTCCTGAAAAGAATGAAAGCAACTGATTAAAGTGACAGATTACGCATCTTTCATATATTCAAAACTTCCCAATCAATTTAGTTCACCTTTACTCACCAATTGGTTCTTTCTCAAAGTCAATTCTAACAGTTCCAGCAATGGCATAGGCAATGACCAGTGGTGGAGATGCAAGGTAGTTTGCTCGAGTGTTAGGATGGACTCTTCCCTCAAAGTTCCTGTTTCCTGACAAAACACCTGCAGCCACCAGATCTCCCTGGAACAGCAAACAAACTGCACCTCAGACGTGAAGATGGACATGATACAGAGAAGTGCATGTTGGTCTTTGTCCACGTCTGTGCAAATATGAAAGCCTGTCATCAGCTGGTAATACAGACTTGATAAAAATCTTAAAACCAGTTGAAAAATTGCTAAAATATGCATTTTGCACATTTAGAATTTAATTAGGTTTTAAGTAGAGCTACAATATGCAAAAGCAAGAAGGGGGGGTGAGACAAAAAAAACAAACATTTGGAACTTGTAATTCCAGAAATAAACTGAAACTAGGTTTTAGGTTTATCACTTTTAAGACCACAGGCTATAAAAGCCAAAGACATGGCTGCATCATTGAGCTGCATAAGCCAGGCTTCTCGCAGCATGCCATTGCTGCTGAGGTTGGGCACAGCAAAACAGTGATTCTAAATTTTTTGAAAGATCCTGAGCATTGTGGAACAAAAAAGTCAAGACCCAAATAAATTACACGTGCACTGAGCCAGAGGATCCGATCAGCTGTCCGTCAAGACACAGGGTGGTCCTTGACCCAAATGAAGGCCCTTACTGTTGCTGACTGCTGCGCTATAACCATCAGACGGCATCTGCGGGAAATGGGTTTCAAAAAACAAAAACGAATTCAAAGACCTTGTCTCCTTCAATACCACGAAACTGCCTGTTTGGACTTGGCCAGGGAGCATCAAACATGGGACATTGAAAGGTGGAAAAGTGTTTTATTTTCTGATGGGAAAAACATGTAACCTTGACGGTCCAGATGGTTTCCAACATCACTGCCATGACATGCCCTCGTCCATGTGGTAACAGCTGCTTTTTGAACAGGACACAATGCTCGCTTGACCAAGGACCTCTTCGGGGAGAATGACATCACTCTATTGGACCACCCCGCATGTTCCCCTGATTTAAATCCCGTAGACAACATTTGGGGATGAATGGCAATGGAAGTTTATAAAAATGGCCATCGGTTCCAGACAATTGATGCCCTTCGTGAAGCCATCATCACCACTCGGAACAATATGCCCAATGGCCTCCTGGTAACACTCGCATCAGGCATGCCCAAAAAAAATTTTCAAGTGATTAACAAGAACAGTGGAGCTATTCATCACTGAGTCCTACTGAGATTTTTTTTGTTCTGGTTTGGGGAGTTTTTGGTAACTTTTTGAGCGATGGTCTTAAACTTTTGATCAGCAGATAAACAGCCGATTTCAGTTTACTTGTTTTTTTTCAATAAATTACATTTTCAAAGTGCTTGCCACACTCTGCCTTCTTAGTTTTGCATATTGTAGCTGTTCTTAAAACCTCAATAATATCCAAATGTGCAAAAGGTAAATTCCAGCTATTTTTCAACTGGTCTTAAGATTTTGATCAGGTCTGTATAGTGCTTCTTATGCTTATCCAGCAACCAAAGCGCTTTACACTGAGTCACTGGCTGCAGTAGGCTGCGACGCAGGGTTAAGTGTCTTGCTCAGGAACACGACGACACAAACACAACAGGAACAGGCTGATGAACACCTTGACTGCTTCTACTGAAGTTATGCCACTCAATATTTCTATATTTGATGTTTTAACACCATATATTTGAATGATTCATTGAATGGATTAAAAATTTGGAGACAATACCTGTGTGATGGCTTCCACAACTGGCTCAGGCAGTGGCCCACTGTTCCCAATACAGGTCATGCAGCCGTAGCCAACAACCTCAAAGCTGGAGGAAAAATGAAATTAGGAGAGGGCTAAATACTGTCTGATTGAACACTGTCTTATCAAACACGATCTCTCAAGACGAACTCATCAATATCGAGGTAGACTTGGTGTACATGTCCATTTCATTTTTTTCAATAAATTGATTTTACCCATCAATGACTGTGTACATGCCCAGCTATAGCCTAATTATTATATTCACCTGGAATAAGCTAACAGTCCATGTGAAAACCAACATTACATCACAAGCCCCTGAAAATATTTAATTCACAAAATTGAGACAACCAGGGCAGTAGCCTTATTTTCCCCAGAGTCACACAATTGTTTCATGTGATGACTTTTTTTCTTGCTTCTTGATCAATCAAGTCAAATCAATAGATAGACAATAATGTATTTCCCCACAACTGACAAGTCATGATTTCTACAGTTGAGATGCGACAGATTGGTTCTGCCGTTTTTCGACTTTAAACGAAAGAAATAAACAGATCATACCAATTTACAATTACAGAGTATGTCTGGAAAAATGTCTGATTAGACTCAAGGCTTCCAGTTTCACTGTCACCAAAGTAATGAACCAAGCCCAGGTTCTGATTTTCACAAGGACATACGAATACAAAAGTGAATTTTTGAGTTTGAAATACACATCTTTCCCTTTTTTGACAAAATAGTCATATTCAGCAGTTCACTGTAGGCTTCTTTTTTGCAATTACTTGGAGACAGAATGATTTGTTAAAATGAGAAGAGCTCACCCAAGCTGGTGTAGGTAGTCCATTACACCGCTCTCTTTCAAGTAATAGGTGACCACGCCACTGCCAGGTGAAAGGCTAGTTTTTATGTACGGCTTCACAGTCATACCCAGCGCAACGGCCTTCTTAGCAAGAAGTCCTGGAAGACATGGTTTTAATGGCAACAACTTTGACAAATTGCAAGAAAGATGAGGTGCCTTTCACCTGCTCCAAGCATGACAGATGGGTTGCTGGTGTTTGTGCAGCTTGTGATGGCAGCTATAACTACGGAGCCATGACTTAACTTGTATTGGTTTCCATTAAAAAGGAATTCCACCTCTGCATTGTGATTTCCAGGAGCCACCTGGAAACCTTTGAAGCCTTGCTGAAAGGGGACAAGCAATACATGAAATTTACACACACACAAACATATTATACACACAAACAAACACACATTTGTTTTTGTATCCTTATCGGGACATTGTGAGGTTTCTCACTGACAAAATGTTTTCCCCAGCCTCTCACCCTGAACTTAGCCATCCAAAACAAATGGTTAACTTTAACCAGTACTCTAAACCAAACCTAAACCCAATTGTTGCTTAACCTCATGGGGTCCAACCAAATGCCCCACAAATTCACACAGTCCTCACAAGGATAGCATTTTTGTCAAAAATCCCTTGCTCTTGGAAACACGCTCACAACAGTTAAGCTTAGGTCACTGCAGATAATTATAATTCATCATCATTTTAGGAGACGTTCATCAGTCCTACAAAAAGGTTAATAAAAATAAATAATAATAATCTCACTGAATCTACACAATTCTTGTAAGTCACCTGTTAGGGCTTCAAAATGGCAAATTTTGAAAAAGGTGAGGGTTTCTCATGCCTGAGAGGAAATGTAACGTTTTGTACCAAGTGCACAATTGATGAGGGACCAATAACACTTTCACTGAGCTCTGATAGGAATGTTGACCAGGCAAGGTGCATCGACCACCTACACTCCCGTGAGCATTTACAAATGATCAGGGTGGTCAGAAGGCCTGTCCGGCACACATTGACAGCCATACTTCCATCAGCCTGCCAAGGGCAGCTGTGGCTAAAAATGTAAGTTAAGTTATGAAATGATAATGGTGAGTTGGCCTCAACTATATTTTTTATCTTCATTAAAACCAATCATTTTCAGGCATTAATACGTATACGGTTTATAAACGAATTACGTCAATCAGTGTAAATCACTTTAGCAAGGGAAGACGGAAGTACTGACCATTGCTCCAAGACAGTTTTCAAAGTCTATTTTCATGTTGGCCACTGGAATTCTGTCTTGGGGGCGTTTAGGACCACTGCAGCAAGGAACCACTGTGCTTAAATCAAGTTCCACAACCTGAGAACAGAAAGAAAACATTTTCAGAAATGTTAAGTTGAAAAGATGGTAGATGAGCATTTTGTCAGGAAATAATGCCATACCTGAGTGAAATCAGGATCTTGGGCAGTGTTAGTGTAGTCCCGGAACATCCTCACAGACCTCAGGTATTTTTCAATGTAAGAAAGCTTTTCTGCCTCCCGCCCTAGAATATGACAGGTGTCATTTAAAAAGTCTTGAAAACAAATACCCAAAAAAATGTTTTATTTTTGTCTTCACAGTTTTCACAATTGCCATACGAGTTGTGTTGGATGTTCTATAAATAATGGGTTCTGAAAAAATACTGCATTTGAAATATGATGGAAGAATACAAATTGAAAGTTATGAGTTCTGCACTCCCTCTTAAGCCTTCTGTGATATCAAAATTCAGTTGTGTATCTCTCTCCAGTCATCTTCTCCCAAGTGGATTGTACTGCAGGAAGAATTGATGCGCTGCCTGACAGCCAATGTATCTCAGTCCACAAAAGTTAGAGGATTACCTTACACGATTATATTATATATGATTAAAACTCCTTTGGAATGAAATAGCCGGGGTCAATTTTCTTGAATATGGTCAAATGACTTACCAGTTTGTTGGAGGTATTGGATACTGATGCTATCGACAGGGAAAAAGGCTGCTGTGGCTCCATATTCAGGACACATGTTGGCAATAGTAGCTCGATCAGCAATGGATAACTGAGTCACACCTGGGCCAAAGAATTCTACAAACTTTCCAACAACACCAAACTGGCGCAGGTGCTACAAGGGGGGAAGTACAACTTCAGTAATGGCACAAAGCACAAGTGAAAATAAAGTATTACTGTACCTTGGTAATAGTGAGGACAATGTCAGTGGACGTGATCAACTTATCAGGTGTGCCATACAACTTGTATCCCACCACTTCTGGGAGAACCATACTGATAGGCTGCCCAAGCATCACAGCCTCTGCTTCAATTCCACCAACACCTTGAGAAAGTTATGGAGATAATACAGACAGTTATTCTAATACCGGAGTGAGAGAGTAACAAAGAGCATCTGGTTTGTGTGTGTGTTTCTAGGTAGCTGTTCTATACTTGAGTGAATTATTTTGTGGTTACTCAGGTCACTTTTACTAAAGTATTAATAGAGTTGTATAATATAAGCCTATCGGAAAAAAGTCACATTCATATTCACTTCACAACAACAACAACAACAACATCAACGTGACCAACTTTGTAAGGACATATTAAAAATACCCAACTGAGCCACACTTTCAAAAAAATCATGAAACCGTCCAGATCTCAATTCTGTTGATAGGGGTCTCTCCCGACAGCAGAGACAAAAAATAATTTCCAATTAAGACATTATTTGTGAGATGCTGTCCATTAATACTATGAATACATTCATTTGAAACTATACATAGTTTCTGAGTAAACCAAAACCTAACACCATAAACGCTTAGGGTTAATTGAAACTGTTATTACCCGACATTTACTATCATTTTTACATTGTAAATGTAAATGTTTACATTTACTATCATTTTTACAGCACCAACAGTCATCATTGACTGATTTTCATCATTGACAGCACCTACATTAAACCCAAACAAGCATTGGAACAACATAGTTTGTTGAGGGGAAAAAAAGAAAGGTTGCATTTAAAAATATTTGTATTCATAAACTGGAAAACCTTAAGCTTGACTGAGCAAAATATGACCCGAGAGTCGATATGAATGATGAGATAAGTGACCAAATCCCTCAATTTGGACACAGCAGGCAGATTCATAGTCTGGCATTAAGAAGGATACAGCTGTGGGTTAGATTAAAGAGGATCCAGACACACAAAAGAATAACAAAGTGAGCTGTAGTAAAATGTTCCAAATAGTAGGCATAGTCAACTTGTTACATTGGCTTACCCCATCCCAAAACACCAAGGCCATCAATCATGGTGGTGTGGGAATCTGTGCCTACAAGGCTGTCAGGATAAAAGAGGTCATCGTGGTTAAATACCACATGGGCCAGGTACTCCAGATTGACCTGATGAACGATTCCGGAGCCGGGGGGAATTATCCGCATATTCTGGAATGCTTTTGAGCCCCACTGTGTAGAGGAACATCATGGGTTGAAATACATTTGGAAACCACCAAAAATATATTACAAGTTTCAAACCTTCAAAAATTCAAATCTCTCCTTGTTGCGATCAAACTCTAAATTCTCGTTTTTCTCAAGACTATCAGACCTTTTGGATGAAGAACAAAGAAAATATATTATTTTGACTTTCAAAGACCTTGGTGGTGCCACAGCTAACTTACATTCTATTAAAGTCCACTTGGATGGAATGGTCGATGACAAGGTCAACAGGACAAACTGGATTTATCTTCTCAGGATCCCCACCTAGTTTCTTTACAGCATCACGCATGGCAGCTAAGTCCACAACAGCAGGAACACCCCTGAGAACAGGTTTAAAAGGGAGACTATATATATATATACACACACGTCACATCCGGCATATACGATTTCTTTTTTATTGGGCCTGGCATGAAATCAATGAAACCTGTCTGATAATTTTCTGGTTGGCTAAGCAGATGAGGGCATTGTTAATCACTTTCAGCTGTATTGGTGTTCATGGAATTACAACAGGTGCACTACAGTGGCAACAATTACAAAACCCTCAAAACAGGACTGGTTTTACATGTGGAGGTCATTTGAAGTTTCTCCCTCCTGATCTTGGCTGGTTTTCCACTCGTGCCGGTTTTGGCTTGAGTAATTATCTCTACTGGCGGTATGAGGGCTAGAGGGTTATAAGGCGGAACAGGCTGAGCACTGCTCGTGCCCTACAGAATGACCTCCAGCACCATGGAGCTCGACTGGCATTTGCTCAAGAACACCAGAATGAGCAAGTCCACCACTGGCGCCCTGGTTTTTTCCCCCCAAATGAGAGCAGGTTCACCCTGAGCACCTGCGATAGACGTGAAACAGTCTGGAGAAGACAAGGGGAACGTTATGCTGCCTGCAACGTCGTTCAACATGACAGGTTTGGTGGTGGGTCAGTAATGGTCTGGGGGGGCATATCTATGGAGGGACGCACAGACCTCTACTGCATAGGAAATGGTTCATTGACTGCCATAAGGTATCAAGATGAAATCCTTGAACCCATTGTCAGATCCTACGCTGGTGGAGTAGGTCCTGGTTTCCTCCTATTATTTATATATATATATATATATATATATATATATATATATATATATATATATATATATATATATATATATATATATATATATATATATATATATATATATATATATATGATCTTAATATAATATGATCTATATGATCTTGCATTGTGAGGGTTCATACTGTATGTTGACCTATTTTTATTTCATTGACAGTAATAATCATTTGTACGTATCTTTCTTTTTCTTCTAACTTACGTGAAGTCCTGTAGTATGACACGAGACGGCTTGAAAGGAACCTCAACTCTTTGTGTCTGGGTTTGCTTCCAGTTAAATATACTCTCCACATCCGAGCACTTCACTAAAAACCCATCGCAGTTCCTGATTGCAGACTCAAGAAGGACTCTGATAGAGAAGGGTAGACGGTCTGTGAAAACGACAAGAGGCGTTATGCACACAGAAAACATGTCTGCTTCACTGTTTGAAACTTGGACTAAAATTTCCACCAAGAAACATCTCAACATTTTAAAATATTGTACATTACCATATCTGGGATCTCCAAGTTTGGTCAGATTGTAAAATTGATGCCCTGGGATTTCTGGGTCCAAAGGTTCAAGTACGTGGTCAAACGGATTCGTCACATTTCCAGGAATCATGATGATGAGAATGTATGTGTCGTCACACTGAACCTGCATTGAAAAGGTGCACAAATCACTGGAAAATTGTCTAAACCTTAATTTGAGGATGAAGACAAAATAACGAGGTGATTATGATTGGGTTTCAGTTTGGTTCAGAGTCATGGTTAAGGTTAGCCATGTGTTTTGGATGGTTACGTTGAGGGAGAGAGGCTAAGGAAAGCATTAGGGCAATGAGAAACCTCACTATGTCCTCAAAGGGATAGCAAATACAAGCGCGTGCGTGTGTCGTAAATAATAGCACCGTTGATGTATTAGGCCATGTTGACATCAGAAACGAACGATGACTCAGTACGGGTTCAAAATATATATATATTTTTCCCAGTGCGATTGTGAATACATGTATTGAGTTGCGGGTAAAGTACAATTTTTCGAGGACACTTTGCATAACGTCTCGATCGCCACTCAAGGCTGAAGTCTAAGGTTAAACATTAACTGGAGCTATTGCTAATAAAACGGTAACAACATGCTATGGTAACTTCAACTACTTATCAATTTACTCACGCTTTTATAATGTAATCGGTAATTTTCCAATCAAATCAATGATAATCGTGGCTTCCCTCACAGAACTCGAAACCAATTGATGATGTAACAGCTGCCTGGTAATTGTTTGAATAATCCGTTAAAATGCGCGGCCCTTCAAGAACTAGTTCCGTACTTGTTTACGCATAGTCTTGGATTTTTTGCCTTTCCATTTTCTATAAATTCAACCAATTCACCAAACGGGAAACAAAAACCGCGAGCGAAGCCAAGTACTTACGAAGTGTATGCGATATCATGCCCGACCACCTTCCGTGTGACGTTTATCTAAAAAGCGCATGCGTTTATGGTTGGCTCCGATAATCGCGCATGTCACTCCCTGGACACTTGAGACTGCCTGATCTGGTCCGGTATATGTACCAAATGTGTCCGCTTACCAAATGTGTCCTACTTGCCGCGGAGTGATTACGTCACATCCGGCATATGATATCATTTTTTTAAAACATGTTTTAATGAGCCAGAGGAAATTGAAGGCGCTTTCTACCGTTTACTTAGCATTTATTTCCACAAAATACGACGTTTGTCATCGAATCGTTTGCGAAGTGTATGTCCGTTCTTCTCCGCAGTCTGAGGAACAACGCGTCGTGATTGGCTGACATGTACGGGGCTTTGTTTTTCTTCATTATCGCGGAAGTGGTAGGACCGATTTGGTAGGGGTGAAAACTGCAGATTTTCCCTGGTAAATGAATAAAAATGTTTCTGGATATGTATAAGTGCCTACTGTGGAGACCATTCTGATTTCATGCGCAATATTAAAGAATGATGTGGTCCGCCGGAAATTTCGGCGCTGGAACCAGAGATTGCGCATGTCACTGCCTGATGTGGTCCGCGTTGTCACTGCCCTTGTCACGACGACACTTGTTTTACAAGTTTTTTACAAGTGTTTCACTTGTTTCACCCGTTTTGCTTCGAGGGCTCAGGCCTATGACGCCATTTCCTGTCCGCATGCGCACATTGATATTTCAAGCCGTAATGCACGAGTGTAGCTGCTTGACACATAAATTAGAATAAAATTAGCAACGTCATTACGCCACGCCTCACTACACACTCGTTTTTCATCAAGAGAAGCAGAATTTGAATTACTAAAGTAATACGCCGACGTATTAACTGTATTTTAACCTTATTTTATATATATATATATATATATATATATATATATATATATATATATCACTACATTTGACTTGTATTCAACAATTCGGATATTTTAACGAGATTTCAGATAAAATAATTGGATCTTTCTGTGCAATTTGCATGCAGTTTTCTATCTTGCCTACGAGGTCTCAGTTAATATTAGTATATACTCAGTAAATTACGTCTTGAAATACCAATGTGCGCATGCGGACAGGAAATGGCGTCATAGGCCTGAGCCCTGGAAGCAAAACGGGATGAAGAAGCAAATAGGGCAGTGACAAGGGCAGTAGTAGCTGTCGACAGCCTACATCAGGCAGTGACGTCTGTCAGTGGCAAGTGGTATGTACACCGTCAGCAAGCCTCTGAATATTGTATTTACTTTTTGCGTATGTATCATATCCCAGACGTCAATGGTGAGTTGCAACAGACGGGTTCTGCCTTTTTTTCATGGTAAAGTAAACATAATATATGACGCCATCAGTCATTGGCGGAAATGGCCGGCTGAGAAAGTTGCCAAACGTCATCAAGACGAGCGCCAACGATTTTTGATGTTAGTACCCCACGCTCTGCCTCATTAAGCGACTCGGCTTTGTTTTGCTGTGTTAATTATCGGTATAAGTATCTCTCTTCTTTCTGTCTGTTTTGTTTTTCCTATGTTTCTATGAAAGGCCTGCATGAAATGCACATTTCAGTAATGTTTAGTTCCAGAGAGTGCATTGATTTTTATTCTGATTCTGTCTGACGTGTTCTGCTGCCATTGCTTATTTGTTTATTAGCATGGTCATTCAATCAAAAGTATTGTACTGGTGATGTGGTGTATTGACACATCCGCTCGTGACAGATAAGTAATGACATCATAAATGATTGTGTGATTTGTCTCTGTGTGTAGACATGAACAAAGATACTTTCAGCTTGTGTGAAAAGATTGTCTCACCCTCCTACATCCGTCAAGGTTGTCAGGCCCGACGTGGTCATGAGCAACTCATAAGACAGTTTTTGGAGCAGGTAGATTAAATGTTTTTCTACCAAAACCCAATGAAAATTTGGTGAGTGATGCTTTTTGTGTATTTTTAGAGGAAATGTCCTGAAGATGGTTGGGAGGAGAGCACCATTGAGCTCTTTCTCAGTGAACTGGCAATGATGGACAGCAACAATTTCCTTGGCAACTGTGGTGTTGGGGAAAGAGAAGGTCGTGTCACATCCAGTCTGGTGGCCAGACGACATTACAGGTACACTGATTCTTTCAAAATATTTATTCTGTATCATTTCAGAAGAGGCCAGTCATAGAAAGTATGATGTTTTATGGATTCATTTTTAATAATCTCTTACGCGAATGAATGAATGAACCTTATAATTATATTAGTCCCTGTTTCCACCCTTAACATTAATTAGGGCAACATGCAACAAAGAAAACAGGGATCATCAAAATGTCAAATGAACTTAAGTCATTCCAATGAAAACCTGAAGGTCTTCTTTAACTACTGTCTGTAAACCATACATCCTGGCAGGTTTCACTATTGTCCTATTCACCTCAGTGGTTCTTAACCTGGGTTCGATTGAACCCTAAAGGGTCTCAGGGGTTCAGTGGAGCCTCTGCCACAGCACTTGCCAAGGTGAAGCCACGCATATCTGAACTCGTATCTCAAAGCAGAAGTCACACTGTCACCGTGTTGGTTTTGTTATTTGAACAAGGTGATATTCATGCATGGTTCATTTTGTGCACCAGTGAAAACATACCTGTGTCTTGAATTTGAAAAACATATTTTATTTTTCACCTAATAAGGACTTGGTGAATGCACATATGAAACTGGTAAGGTTCGGTAAGTCCAACAAGGTCGAGAACCAACGCTTTAGCTGCTGCTCTTTTGTCCCAGAGCTACCTTGTCATCTTTACCCGCTCTCCAACCTGCTTGCACCCTCCTCTTCACCATTACTTGTTACTTGGAAGTAATTTGTTTGGTGGTGTCTAGGGCTGGGTATCAATCAAAAATGTTCAATTCCTGACCCAAAACAATACTTTTTTACTATACCAACTTTACAATAGGCTTTTAGCTCGGATTTTGAAACAGGGCGCTCAAAGCCGCGGCACCAGCCTATAACCTTGCCCCCAGTCCATTCCCCTTGGGACAGGTCATCAACTGACATAAGGAGTTGCTTTTTATCTATTTTTACTAAAATTGTTTTCTTTTTCAAATAGTCCGAGAGGAGGGGCTCCGAGTAGTTGGTTGGGTGGTATCCCTTCCAGAGCTTCCCTCCATGCGATTTCCCCTAAACACACTTCCCTCTGCCACACAAAAACAGTTTGTTAGCCACATTGTGAAATTCTGCAATATTCCATGTAAAACACTGAGACACTGGTTGCATAAATCCCACGTCCTGGGTTTGCATATAGTTGGTATCGGGTGCTGTCATGACCAAGTATTTTATGATGACAGCTTCAGCAAAATAAGCCATTATCAGTGCGAGTACTGATAATGGTGTCGGTATCGGGACATCCCTACTTTTAATACATTTACATTGCCAAAAAAGAGACTCAATTCTGTCCATACAATCCACCATGCTGACTGTCCACAAACTGTACGCCTGCACCCTTTTACCTGCTTTTTCAAGAACCTGCATTTAGACTTGTAATCACAGGTTCATCCATGGCATTGGCCGATCAGGGGACATCGCTGCAGTTCAGCCCAAAGCTGCTGGGTCGAGTTTGCTAAACAAATTGACCAACTCATTGGTGCTGGATGTCATAAAAATATCAGGTGTGTAATTTAAATGTGTTAATGATTGTACTTCTGATGTGTGAAAACAGGAACAATGATCTCGATGTTACAGGTGCCCGCAGTGTGGCAAGTTGTTTTGTGGTACCTATGGCTACAGGGATGAGTCTGACGCTTTGCTTTTTGACTCTTCGCCTTCTGAGACCTAATGCTCGTTACATCATCTGGCCTCGCATTGACCAGAAGTCCTGCTTCAAAGCGATGATCACTGCAGGTGCCTTGATTGTAGTGGTGGTCTTTGCTTCTTGGCAACAGGATGACATGTGTTTGTGTGTGCCTCTCAGGTTTTGAGCCAGTAGTTGTGGAAAATGTTCTGGTTGGTGATGAACTCCGAACAGATCTAGATGAGGTGGAAAAGAAAATCTTGATTCTGGGGCCACAAAACATCTTATGTGTCCACTCTACAACATCCTGCTTCGCCCCGCGGACCCCAGACAGGTATTATTTCCAGACAAAAAAAAACAACTTAAAGACACTTCCATAAATGTAACTATTTAATCCATGATTGAACCTGTCCAAACAAAGTTGTCCACTGCTTGATGATCTCTGTCTTGTCTGTCAGGATTGAGGAACTAGCTGAACTGTGTGCTAAATATGACCTCCCTCACATTGTGAACAACGCTTATGGACTCCAGTCATCTAAGTGCATGCATCTCATCCAGCATGTAGGTACCAACTACTCTTAACAGTCAATTTCTTTACTTGGCTCCTTATTTCATTATTACCATTTTTTTCTCGAAATTGTGATGTAGTGACAATTCTATCTCTTAGTTTTTGATAGTCTTAGTCTTATTCCTTCTATGATTACCTCAAGTAATCAATCAGAGTAAAGGAAATGGGTGGTTCTATTGGATATTTTATAGTGATATTAAAATTTAATTGAACTCCAGTTCAATGGTTTCACTAGATGTCAAGCTTTCTGACGCTGATGTAAACTTTACATCAGTGGTTGAGGCAATTCTGTTGTTCAACCAAGACACAGAAAACTACAGAGCCCTGGAAGTGACATGCATGTGTTTAGTTTTTTGGATGTGACATGCATGACTTTTATTTATTTATTTATTTTTTATCCCGAGATAAAAATTATCCTCAGATAAAGATACAGTCGTAAATGTCAGCGCATGCATAACTGCCTCTGTGGCAAAGCGTTTTGTATACATCCTCCTGTGACCACTATGTCTCCCATGGCTTTGTAACTGTTTGTCAACGTTGTCATTCACTGTCTGCAAGTCAGTGCATTTTTAGCACTCTGATCAAGTGCCTTCTACTCAAAATAATATTTTATGTGGACTTTATGTGGAAGTGACATGCATGACTTTATTTTTTTTTTATCCCGAGATAAAAATGATCTCGGGATACAAATTATCACAAGATAACAGTTATGCATGTAAATCCCAACACGTATAGCTTAGCCACATGTATTATTTTGACAAAGCACTTGATCAGAGTGTTCAAAATGCACTGATTTGCAGACAATGAATGACAGCGTTGACGAGCAGTTGCGAAGCCATGGGAGACATAGTGTTTTACAGGTGGATGTATACCAAATGCTTTGCCAGAGAGGCAGTTGCGCATGCGCTAACATTTAAGATTGTGTTTCGAGATAAAAAATATCTCGACATACTAATTGTCACGGTACCTCGGGATAAAAAAAAAATAGTCATGCATGTCACATGCAGGGCTCTATAGAAAACAGATGGAAAAAAAGTGACAACGTTGTATTATTTATATTATTTATTGCTATTCAGAAACTTAGGAGTTGAAATTCCCTGCGAACGTCTCATTCCTACTCTCCTTCACGGTGCTCAACGATCAGTAATAACAAAATACATGACACAAGTTTTGTTCTTGGCAACGTGAAACCTGGAACAAACTAATTTTAAATAGTGTTAATTCTGGATCTTATATGATCTAATTCCTAATTATCCGAAACTTTGTATAGAACTAGAGGTGACAAAAGCTATGCTATGTTATGTTTTTCATACATATTCTATGACTTAAAAAAAAATCAACTCTTCCTACAGGACCACAGAAGACGGAGAATTTCCCATAATAAACATTTTTGTCCAACTAATTTTTGGCATTTAGACACGAGTTTTTCTAATTCTTTCCATGTTTTTCCAAAGGGCCATCAAGTGGGAAGAGTTGATGCTTTTGTACAAAGCTTGGACAAAAACTTTTTGGTTCCAGTAGGTGGCGCCATAATAGCAGGCTTTGATGAGTCCTTCATTCAACGGATAAGTGAAATGTATCCTGGTGAGTACTACTGCCATTCAAATGTCAGTGAGGCATAATTTTTTCTGTGTCGGTGTCAGAATTTTCAGTGAAATATTGTTCTGCAATGTAGAATTTAATCAATCAATTCATTATTGACATTGCAGAAAAAAAACACTAATGGTCAGTGTGGGTCTGTGCAGGTCGAGCCTCTGCATCTCCGTCCCTTGATGTCCTCATTACCCTCCTCACACTTGGGGCCAGTGGTTACAAGAAGCTGATGGCAGAAAGAAAGGTCACATGAGCTGTGTGCATGGGCATGTGCGTGCACGTGTGTTGCAATGTTGTGAGTACTGTACCAAGTCTTCGCCTGTCCGCACAAAGTTCAGAGCAGAATTGGGCAGACTTTTTCAGCTCACTAGCCACTTACAAAATGGCTTATAAATATATAATAAATCTATCCCTGTGATCTACCAACGCTGCCTTCTCGATCGCAACAATTAAAGTTATCCCCATCCCTAGCGGTTTAAAACTTCAGTAAAAGTAATTCATTATAATTGAGTTGAAGTTTGAGTCCTGGTTAAGGTTAGCTATTTGTTTTGGATGGTGAGGTTAACGGTGAGAGGCTGGGGAAAGCATTATGGCAATGACAAACTTCACAACGTTCTAACAAGGACAGAAATTTGAAGGACCAATCCTTGGCTAAACACATCCTTGTAAGGACATTTTGCACTGTGAGGACAAGCGAAGAGGAAGACTTCACAGGTCGTTTAAAAACCATGGGAAGTAATTTTGTGACAATTCAGGTGTGAAATGGCCGAAACAAAACATTTACTTCTGTGTTCACAGGCAATATAAATATGTAAACCTGATGCAACAAAAACATTGTTTTTCACAATTTTATTTTGATTGAATTATTGCGTAATGGTTCACAGCCCAAGTGGTGCAAGTTGTGAGACCGGATGCTTGTAGTGTAATGTGCTGCAAGTGTGGCAAAATAACTGGAAAATATCAAACAATGGAAAAATGTGAGAATGCCAGTTTCAGCACAAGTGATCGGAGAATGAACTGTTCAGAACGTGGTTGAAGATGTGGCCTGGTGATCGCAGGTGAAAACGAGAAATTGGCAGATTAAGTTCTGATTTGGATATAGGAATGAAGCAGCACACATGGATGCAATGCACAGAAATACCTACCTGAGTGTGACTCAGTTCCGTGAATGTGTGCCAAGGGCTTCTGGAAAAGGAGCACTTGGTGAGGAATTTATGACTTGTCTCCCCGCACCCTTGTTTTCTGATATTCAGTCTACTTACTGTATGTGCTGTGGCACTCTTTGTGCTATGTTGTTTTGACCTACTGAGAAAGCATTGATAAACCTTTCAGCAGTTACGATTGTTATGAATGCACTTCAAATCAAAGTTAAAATGCACGCAACATATATGCAGTTATCTTCTGTGCACCATTCGTGAGGGGGGAGAAGTTTGACTCCAATTTTAAGCATGCATACTGCAATTCAATGCCAGTTCAGTAGGCAGTCTCATTCTTGTAGTTTTTTTTCCCTAAACCCCTTGATCAGTATCCACAAAGAGTTCAGAAAATCTGGTTGATCTGCCTGTGCAAGACACAGTTGAGTGATCTACAACAATATAATGCATAACCAAAACTGTTGCCCTTTTGTGTTCATTATTGCTGCAGCTTCTATTTCTTCATGTAACTAATTTAGGAGATGTACTCTGTCCTGTTTGATGAGCTCAAGATACTGGCCTCCGCACATGGTGAAAGACTGCTCCACACCCCACACAATCCCATCTCTCTGGGTTAGTATCGTAATAATCTTCTTTTCTATGTTCACAGTGAATTATGATTGTGTTCATTTCTGCAGCCATGTCTTTGGAAAGTTTGCATGAGGGCTGCAACTCTGCTGTGGGTGAGCTCGGCTCCATGCTATTCACGCGCCAAGTTTCGGGAGCAAGGTACAAATGGCGATCTCTTCGGAGAATGAGGCAGAAAGTGCAAGTGGTGTCATGGTGACGCATCACACATCAATTTTATTTTCATGACAATGATTGAAATCCAATAAGTTGTTCTACTTCTCTGATTCTCGGATAAAAATCCTCTGCCTTTAATCTGAGGCTAGGTATGTGTTCTAGGAAATGCAGAAATTTAGCTGAGTCCAATTGTGTCATGTTCTCACGGTTTAAATGGACCACAGTGCAAATCAAACTACGAGTAGTTCACCTTCGTTTTAGTTCCTATGACCCTAGAGGAGGAACAGTCTAAGTTGGCTGGCAGCACGAAGCTGTTTCAGACGGCAATCATTAACTAGTTTAACTCCAGAGGTCCTGAAAAGACTTAAGGCTGGTCAGATGAAGAAAGTGAGAAGAAGGCAGCAGTGTAGTGTGAAGAAGAAAGATGGGGTTCTCAAGTAATAACAGTAGACATGCGTGAGACATCACAACATCAATGATTGTGATGACAGGAGCACAGCACAAGGCAGATTTCTGCTGTCCTGCGCTCTCTTCATGTTGCCGGAGCACATGGAGTTACATGAAAGTCGTTTAACATGGTCGGCATAATTTTTATGTGTGTGAGATATCTGCACTACTAACCCTAACCCTCGACATATTTATTTAAATCGATCTGCAATGCAGGTAACACAAGTCGCTCGAAAATCGTTTTTTCTACTGGTATCAGAAATGTTATATACACTTCATGCCTTAATATACACTTAAAAATATACTTTGTTTTTTGGGGGGCCAATATGGCTCTTTGATCATTTTGGGTATTGTGATGTATAGTTTATGTAAGCATTGCACTACAAGTTAGACTCCTCATGCAAGACACTGTAAATGTAAATATTTACTTGGCATCTAGCTACTTGTGTTGTACATTAATGCAGAGGTGTTTTTGTCTAGAGCTGTACCACTGGGGAAGAAGCAAACCATCAACGGACACACGTTTCATGGCTTCATGAGTCATTATGATTCTTATCCATGTCCATACCTCAATGCTGCCTCAGCCATGGGCATTTCTCGCCAAGATGTGACACTTTTTATCAAAAGGCTCGACAAGTGTCTGAAAATTCTGAAAAAACGAGTGGAAATGGATGGAAATACTTCCCAGCCGTCTGTTCCTTCCCAGGATGAGGAAGCAGCACAAGGCATGTAATGCTTGATGGTCTTCACGAATTTCTCCAACTTCAAATCAAGGTGGCTATTCAAGAGAGCAAAGCAGTTTGCCATCACATCACTGGAGACCTCGAACTGCTGTATTGCCACCCATGTTTTGGTAACATTTTAAAATTTGGACAATGGAATCATGTGACTGCAATGGAAAAAAAAAAAAAGAAAACTTGATGATCAAATACAATGCGTGTTATTGTCATATTGTCATTATGCACATGATCCACAACCAATAAGTGAGCCAAAAAAAAGTATATATTCATTCATATAATTCAATCTAAAAAATCTAATTAATTAGAGAATTTGTGATCAATTAATCTCAATCGCAGTTTAATGGTATAAGAATATTTACCACCAGAAGCCACATTTTTCAATTTGAATGAGTTTGGTATTACTGAATCAAATGATGGACCCATACATACATTTAAACAACAAAATCAAAATATTGTTTCTTTTCCATCAGTTTTTACAACGGCACAACAAATCAGGATGGTGGCTGTATTCAAGTTTTGATATGACCTTATTTAAACTCTCTTTTAATGTCTTGAAAATATTTGTATAAGAATTTCAATTTTATATGAATTTTAAATACATTCCGAGTAGTGGAAACCCTGGCCATTGTGTCGCGAAAAACATCAACATTTGTTCAGGGATTCTTCCATATTTGCTGTTGTTATCATCCTAGCCGCGACATGTCGTTGTGCGTCAGTGTGATCAGTGGACCAGGACCATGTTGTCTGGAGAGCAAACTGTTAAATTATATTAATTATTTGTTGTAATTAAATAATCATATATATCATCATCATATATATATATATATATATATATATATATATATATATATATATATATATATATATATATATATATATATCCAATTCCATGATTAGCTGGACATGTTTAACGAATCCTACTTTAATCTTCACTTCTGACAATAACATTACCCTCGGTTTTGTTTCCTGTTCCTGTGTTGTATGTCTGTTGGGCCCTTCTCCATCGCCACAGCCAAACTACATGATGACCAAATCATTTTTGCACCAATGCCGAGGTAACTCAGCAGTCATCATTCATTATCATCATGCCAGAGGCAAGAATTCACAGTAAACAGACTGAGAAGAGACCCGAGGATGACTCATAGGTTCAAAAGCAGAAATGTTTGTATTGCATGAAATAGTTTCTTCCAGACTTCTTTGTATTTATCATGGGTCTAGGGCACAGGTGTCAAACCGATCCTCAAAGGGCCACAGTGGGTGCAGGCTTTTGTTCCAACCAAGCAAGAGGACACCTACTCACCAACCAGGTGTCTGAAGACTGATCAGTTGATTGTCAGTCTGGTTCACCTGTTGGTGCTTTCAGGGCTGGAACAAAAATCCACACCCACTGCAGCCCTTTTGTGGGTCAGTTAGACACCCCTGGTCTAGGGTGTGTTATCATATGTGACAGACAAGACTTTCGTTACACGTAATTCAGTATGGCGTCATGCCATCAGAAAAATTTCTTTTTAAAGATGAACTCTTACGTGATCAGACATATTTAAACTAAGTGGAATCATCTGAACTGACGGACAACAAAGCGTCTTGGAGGAGCACAGTGTTGTCTATATTGCCATCTGCGATTACGTTTTTCGCTGTTTCACCATGGTCCTTCCTCATAAACAAACTTTACACACTGTGCATTGTCACGGCCTCACACATTCGAGTCTCATCCGGAACAGGTGTGATCCGAACAAGAGAAAACCTCTCTTTGTCAAAAGAAGGCAGAAAAGCCCACACTTGGGCTGGATCCCCTGGCTCATCCATTGTGGCCACCAGGGCTGCTTTCCACTTTTCCCCTGCTCAGGTTGATGATGCCGTTTGTGCAGTTCTATGAATATGTGCATAGCACTCTCACTGGCTGCCCACAGGCCTGTCCTCTGTGATGCTGTATTAACCAATAGCGAAGGCAGTTAGAGGGGTATGCACGTATTCATAAAACTGTGGTTACATAAGGCAAACGGTTAGCTATCAATGATTTTCCACTGTCATACAGGCTCAATGTGAACACACACAAACCCTCCCATCGCGGAATACATTGTGTCCCGGTATTTGACACAGGCTAGTGCAATTTAAAAAAAAACAAAAAAAAAACAACAACACTCATTAAATATTGAGTGGTGCATGTCACTGGCATTTCCACTAGGCTGTGCTCCAGTACTGTGTCATTGCTATCATATCGGGTGAATGGCAATGACTCATGTCAATAAGTCAAATCTGCATTTGTCTTTTTAAAATGCGTGGAATGGAATTATTCCGGCACCCTTTCTAAAATTGAAGCATGAATAAAATATTAACATAGAGGCAGTACGCATGCGCTTAGCAGTCAGCCGGGAATCAGAAGCAGAGCTGCCGAGGATCTGCTGATGTCAGCCAGTGCAGCATTTCGTGGTGCAGGGTGTGTAAATATCCCTGCTCAGCTCAATTCACAACTTCTCATGCGGACAAGACTGGAACCATAATGCCGAAAATGAGGCCGTGGATGCTGGTGGTATTCTGTGTGAGTTGTCTGACCACATCGGCATTGATGAAGAGGACTTTCAGGTGCCCTTCAACATGCAGCTGCTCGAAAGAATCCATAATTTGCGTGGGATCATCCAGCATCCCCAGGTTTGGCTCCACCGACATCAGCTCTCTGTGAGTATATTTCTGAAGGAACATCATAATTTATTTTGTAGTTACGCATAGTCATGGTCTCATCTGTCTAGGAGTTTCGTCAATGGGACTTTCTCTGAGGTCAAAGAGGCTATGTTCTCTCACATCTCTTCTCTCCAGCTACTGTAAGAACTTTCTCTGTCTATCTCCTATCAGGACCTTGAGCTAAAACAGATGCCACATAAGATGATTCCAGAATCTGTGTGGTTAATATGGACTCACTTTAATAAACCAGGCAACAGTCATGTCTGTAAGGAATCCTGACATGTACAATGCTGATGTTATCATAGTACCTAGATACCTTGGCACCACATGATACAATAATACTTTACACAGATGTATTTACTACTTAAAGACACTCGATTTCATTCTAGGTGTTAAACTATCGATGCTACTGGTACAGAATTTTCAGCAGCTTATCATTTCCTTGTGTAAACCTTTTCATGTAGTATAATCAGTATTTCTGGTTTGTTATTTCAGGCTGCTCAATTCCAACTCTTTCACTACTATAAGAGATGGTGCATTTTCAGGCCTTCCACACCTGGAATATCTGTAAGTTATTATCCTCTCTATGTTCACGCTGCCAAAGACAAAAAAAAAAATGGAATAACACATTCCATGATGTTTGTTTGGAACAGACTAATGTAAATAACGTGTAGGGCAGAATAAGTGGTCCGAGTTGGATGAAATTTCTTGAGTTGTCTCAGTCTGAAGCCCAGTGCATTGTGTGTTTGTGTGTGTTCTTGTACTTCTGTCATTGCCTGTATGCATTTTTTAATCAACAGAGTGAGGGCATTTTTGCAAAGTGAGGACATTTTGGCTGGTCCTCACTTTGTCAGGTCTCTTTCTGAGGGTTAAAACTAGCAAATACCTAGGTTATTATAATTGGATTTTGTTTGGTTAAGGGTAAAGGTTAAGGTTAAGGGTAGAGGCTGGGGAAAGCATTATATCAATGTATGTCAATGACGGTCCTCACTAAGATAGGAAGACAAACGTGTGTGTGTGTATAAAATTTCAGGGTCAGCAGAGGCAGCTGGCCAGTCGAGAGTGCCACAGTATTTTAGAAAATACATAAACAAAAAGCTTAATAGCCAAAATAATAATCTGAATAGCCTAGAGGAGCAAGATAAATATATACTCTAGATAACTGCATTCATCAATGTGTCATATGATAAGTGACATATGACACCCTGAAGGATCACAAATTCTTACCATAGACTTAAAGGTCCGCATGCACAATTGCTCCTCGTCAAGTGCGCCCCAATAAACAGGGCCGCACTGGGGCGCACTTCTCCTGCGTCCAGCTGAGTAAGACTGGCATATCACCATCCTTCCACCAAGTTGGCAAGTCTCACATCGCAGGTCAGGTGTGGCTGATTGACGGTTTATCTATTCATTTATTTTAATTATTTTTCTGCTGTTAACTTTGTAGGTTTTCATTTGTGGAAATATAGTGTTGTATATGTATATAACTTTGTTTCTTCCAGAGTTACTGTATGTAGGCCCCACCAGTAGAAAACTCTACCAGCACTGGTCGTGAGAGATAAAATAATACATGATCTACATTAATGTAACTGCAAAAATATTGCAGATGAGATCAAGACCACCACCATAGGTCCGTGAGTCATTCGGGTACCGAACCATATATCATATTTCATATTGCAGTACTACTGTAGAGAAACCTTGTTAACTCATCGCAGTTTCCCTAACTTCATATGTGACTCAGATCAAAACAGCCATGTGTAGGAATCATGCTAAGTGCATCACTTGTGAGGTAGCATCACTGTCAGCAAGACGCTCAGTGGACATATATTTAAACAGTTCCCATGATGCTTTGCAGTCCAGTCAACCAATCACAACTGTGTCGTGGGCAAACAATTCATTTCGCCAAGATTGAGCCTCATCACATCAGACTAGTGGAATTATAACTTCCACAGCGCTGGTACACTTCTCCAGTGTTCAACCACTACCCTGTTCACACCAACAAGGTTCTGGAAGCTAAGACGTTTAGTATTCTTTCATTGGTTTCATTGGTGGTTTCCATCCAACCAGTCTGCGTTCACTCAGGTTGAAGTAAACAAAACACCAGGATAATGATAAGTGCTGCAATATCATGAAAACCTTTGTTTCTTTGCTAGGACTATTTGTTTTCATCCAACAATCAAGCATACAACTTTTGATGATGTGGAGACTTAGAAGACGATTACATTGGGCTGTATGATTGGTTGACTGGGCTGTAGAGCGTCATAGGAACTGTTAAAGCTTCATTTCATGTCCCTGTAATGGTGTTTATTGTTGAGTGATGCTACCTCATAGCATTCTCATTTCAGTAATTCACCATTGTGATTCTACCAGCAAGGTGGCAGCATATGACTGTATAAAATAAGCAGAGCCAAAGATTTGGTATGCCACTCTTGTTAAGTTGCTGTAATTATGCAAAGACGCCACAATCTACGTGCATTATTGTGTTTACAGTGATAGTCTTCATTTTTTTCCACAATTATAAACAACAAAAATGTCTATGAAAATAGAACAGAAATAATCTATTTTACATTTTCTCTTTTGTTGCAATGGATTAACTTCTCCATCTTACAGGTTCATAGAAAATAACAAGCTGGAAACAATTTCTAAAAATGCCTTCAGAGGACTGAGAGGCCTAACTCATTTGTAAGTTCTTGCACAAATATACTTCCACTGTCTTACTCCAATGTGAGCCCCGTATATTCTTAACCCTGTGCAGATCTCTCGCCAACAATCAGTTAAAGTTCTTGCCCAGGGACCTTTTTTTGGATCTGGACTCGCTCATTGAGCTGTGAGTTTGTCTCTCTGTTGAAATGTATGTAATGTGAAACTTTACTCATATACTCTGAATCTTAAACATAATCTTTGCAGGGACTTGCATGGCAACACTTTTGAGTGTGACTGCCGCATCAAGTGGTTGATGATATGGCTTAAGAACACCAATGCTAGTGTGTCAGATGTGGTGTGTGCCGGACCAGAGGTGTTGAAAGATAAACGTCTTAATGATATGAACAGCCTGCACACTGACTGCATTGCCACAGGTGAGGACTGACAAAATTTTGATTTACATGGAATGGATTAAAACAGGGTGTCAATGTCATTTTTGGAACACTGTTGCAAGGAACGTGCTGATGACAATTTTGTGTTTCTGAGGAATAGTGAGTAATATTTGCATTGTACACAATCTCGTCGACAATATGTTTAATAATGCAACTACAAAAGTGCTTTACAGGCACTTTATACTCTGGTCTCTTCCAGGGGTCGGGAACCTATAACTCGTGAGCCACAGTTTCTCTGACTTATTTCCAACTTAATCATCCTGATTTCATCCATATATGTTTCTGTCTTCTGTCCCGTCAGCGCTGTGCTGCTCATCTGACTGGCTGTAGAGGCAAAGCCATGTTTAGGTCACCGTAATTGAGTTTGTTCTTGAGATTGATGGGACCAATTCTGCTCTGCTGCCAGTCACTTGTACGATGATAGTATCGGTTGAATGCGCTGTACTCATGGATGACACACTGCTTGTGGTCATCGTTTCAAAGAACCATTCAGTAAAGCTAGATGCTAATAGACATCAACTGGTGTGTTCAACCTGGCGTACGGAGAATGTAATTTTATTGCCGTCAAAAATATATTGGGATATTGGAGAAGGCAGAATTGAGTGGTTTCCCCCATCTTGGACGTCTAGTTGACGTTGGGTGTGTTTTAGCATCTCTACAAGTTTGTTTTCTGCATGTTTTCTGTTCTCCGTGTTGTGATTCATTGTTCTCTTTTTTTATAATTACTGGTTGGAGATGAGCAGTGGGAGCAGGGTTATGTGTTTGGTTTGTGACAACTCTCCAGTCATGTAAATGCATGTATGTTCTGCTCTTATGTGTGTGGCATACTTCCTGTAGTCATGTGGTGTATTAGGCGCATGAGTTGCTATTAAAATCAGATTAAATTCAGAACCCTTGTTCACCAACTCACTCTATGTTTGATTTTAGTGTGAGTTGACTAAATTCTTTCATTGTATTCTATATACAGTATATACCCACATAACATGGGTTTTTCGGCTCTTTCAGTAAAAAGGTTCCCGACCCCTGCTCTACTCCTTTAAATGCCCATCTCATCCCAATTGCAACCAATTTACTCACCCTTTGGGTGCTTACGTTGTAAATATGGTGTAGTTATTTGTTTAGGCTCAATATGATGTTGTCATGTATGCGAATGAGTATATATATATATATATATATATATATATATATATATATATATATACGATGCTGCAACAGTCATGGGGATGCCTTCCATCTTAATCAGGCCTGGCCAGTCACATGCGGCTTTATATATTTGAAGGATGTGGCTCTTTTCAGCAACAAAGTAAAACAATGTGGCTCTTAGCCTCTGACTGGTTGGCCACCCCTGATCTTAATAATTGCGCCGTCACTGACTGACTTAATGACATCTTCGCAGATTTCATCCTCCACCAGTCAGTGGTCTCAGAATCGCTCACCGTCGACACATTCAGCTTCCAAAATGATGTATACGTGACTCTAGCTGCACCTACCACTGAGAGTTGCATGGTACTGCAGTGGGACCACATCGAGATGAACTTCAGGACTTATGACAACATAACAGGTATGGATGGGCAGATATTGTATCTGACCAGTTTGTCAGCGTTATTAGCCCAGGTCTCAGTGAGGCGGAACAGTTTTCCTTTTGAACTGGAGCAACCCACTCTCACTGCCAAGCTGTCAACTCGTGACTCTTGGCAAGTGACCTTTGTGTACTCTGCTGTGTCTTCCTTATTGCAGGTTGACGCATGGGTGTTTGCCTTCCCCCTGCAACAAGTTGTTTGAGTGGGACACAATCGGAAGCTCTCATTATGTGTGATGTCACTTACCATATAAAGTGCTTTATGTGGTCACTGTTACTGAAATGTAGGGTTGTTTGAGACACTTTACAAGTGACGCGTTGTAGTATGTAGAGTGAAAGGAGCATAATCTATTGCTATATCCTGATACCAGCAGCCGACTTTCACTTACAGAGGTCCCCAACCAAAGGTTCTGGTCCATGGGATGGTGGCTAATACATTGCATTAAATTAGAACTGATAAACTAGTCCTATAATCCCTAACCTCATATCAGCGAGCCAGATAACTTCAACCAAGTTTAACCAAGTGATGGCACCTCACAAGCCATGTTGGCTTGTGAGGTGCCATTCACCACCTTCACCACCATAGCCTGAAAGCTAAGCAGTGAGCAGATCAACCATTCTCCCCCAGGGATGGGGATTCGCAGAACCTTGATGCCGAACCTGTCCGTGTTCATATGTGTGCAAGCAAAAAAGTGGGAGGGCACTAAAAAGTGTTGCTTAGGCAGGAGTAGACAAAACGTTCGAATCAAATCATAAGTTGCTCCAATACTGTATGTGAGGACTTTGCTAGTATTGTTGCTTTAACAGGGGATTTGTTTACATACAATAATCAAGTGAGCAATGGCTTTTGATGGTGAGAGAAGTCGGAGACAATTATGTTGGGAATGCCTCGTTTGTAACGTGCGTTGTAGGGAAATACACCTTTAATGTATCTTCTGCGTGTTCGTTTACTCGGGAGAATGACTACCAAAAACCCACAAGTTAAAATCAAAAAGAATTTATTCCCTGACAGAGGAGTCTACTCTAGTTATTAATATCTTTATTTAGTAATATATCATTATTCCTATAGCGTGTGTGTAGGCCACCATTTTTCAACCGGTGTGCCGCAGCATACTATTGTTCCATGAGAGACTGTTTCATTTGTCTGGAGATAGAAGTGAGCAATGTGACATTAAATCATGAACAATTAGAACGCGTTAATGATCTACCAATGTGGGGAGATTACGTGGATTCAGTCACCATGTTTTGGGATTTTTAAGTTACTTGGTTTTGCCAAGCAGACAAATGTCAGTCCTCGTATTAGTGCTGAGATGTCAAAAAAGTACTATTAGAACATTCCTATTTAACTGTAGGGATGGGAATTGATAGGATTTTAACTATTCTGCGATACTGCTTAACAATTTGATTCCATTGCGATTCTCAATGGGAAAAAGTAGGAGAAACGGGTCAATTCGTATCAATAGTTTGGGTATGATTCGGGTATTGTTTTAGATTCTCGCAATTCCATTCATGAGACTGAGACACTGAAACCAGATTCTTCTGGTTGTGGTTGTTATTATCTGTGCAAAACACTATACATGCTTCACGAGGAGAAAGACTGGGGTGTGTGACACCATTAAAAATGAAACAATTTCCTCTGTCAACACCAAGAGTTAGCGCCATGCTAACTATCAGCATTGGCTTAGGGTTGTCCACTGTCACAGATCAAACATAGAACACTCTTTCATAATTGCATCATGCTGTTGAATCGGAAAGCCGCATCGTCTCTGCAAACAAGCCTTATGAATGCTTTACCATCCAATGCCACTCAAAGTCCTTTATAACTGTGATCAGCTGCACCTGACGACAGTGATGTGGCTCTGTAAACTCTCTAGCTCTCTGTTAAACCCTTGAACTTTGTAACTTTCTCTAGGCGAGCCACCCGGGGGCGTATTCTGAGAGCGTCACAGCCCCAATTCCACCCCAACACGACACTTTTAGGGCAGAACGGCAGAGTGACCACAGCAGCGGGCTGAGTTTATTTACACCAAGGCAGAAGCAAGAGTTTGTAATGAGTCGTCAAAGAAGAGAACGCGTGAAATCGACAGAGCGAAATGCGGGACAATATAGGAGATACATTTACAGCCTGGCGAGAACTGACAGCTACGAATGGTTTTTCTTCTCATCCTGAAGTGGCGCTGTTTCTACTGGACTTGTAAGTCATTTTTGTGTACATTGCTGTCTCTGTTGTGTTACCAAATAATTTTTAAGGGATGTGTATATGCGTGCTGTTTGTATGTAACTGTAGTATTGTATATGTTTGCAGCCAAAGAGATGAACTGCGGTGCAAAAACGGGTGCAAGATATACTTTGTGTATGGTGTGCTAAACAAAAATAGTTTTTCTATGAATTTATTGCCAGCAAAAATGACTTGTTCATGTTCAAACACAATTATCAATGTTTGCTGTTGTCGTATTGTACTGACGAAGCATACAGTGAACATAAAAATGAAAAAATTAGTTTGACTGTGAATGCAGAGTACATCTGGTGACACAATTATCAATGTTTGCTGTTTGTCGTACTGCACTGTTGAAGAGTAGTGTGAACATATAGCTGGCGATACTAATTAACTGTGATGATAATAATCACGCGTCATGTTTTGTTTTTTTGGCCAAAAAATAAGTTTGACAGTAAATATATTGTAGCGATAAACAATGTTTGTCCCAGAAGTGTAAGTCATTCTTACTGCTGGTCTTCGATATGTTATCAAATGTGGGGGAACTTATTTTTGAGATGCTAACAATAGTGTAAGTATCCATTACTCATTTTATTGTGTTTATTACAGAATAGTGTTGATAGCCAGCAAAATGGATTAGCTCCGACATTAGCCACTAGCAGCTAATGTGTGCTAGCATTTATCAGACCGAATAAATACTTCAGCCGATTCACTGTCATGAGCAGTGTTTGTTTGCTATATCTCATGTTCTATCTGTAGTTACTACAGCTGTGTCTTCTATTCTGCAGACCTCCTCGGAGCTGGTGAGAGCACCCAACCAGTGCCAAATATCGTCATTCCAGGAAATTGTTGTGGAACTTATTGAAGAAGAATATTTTTTGTTGCCCATGCTCTGATCGCTGTATGCTCCTGATTGAAACACGCTGAGTCTTGATGTTATAAAGGTAGACAGGAAAAAAGCTATATATTGAAGAATCTTTGCAAAGAGAGTGAGAATACAGGTTCACAGTATGAAGTTGACACTCTCACTGAGGAATTCTCAACAAGCATACACTTTAATCACTGGTCATACTGAAGTGCAATTTGTTTGGAACTTAATTCTCTACTAAAGATGCCAAGAAAAGAAGACAACCAAAGTCACAAGTCAACATACAGGGTGCCGAACCTTCAGTCTGCAAACTCATGCATGCCATGAAAGAATCAATGGAAGGGCGCCCCGACTCGGTGATGCACGCACCATGGCACTGGGGCTACTTGTGACCCAACAATGCTATGGTAAAAGCTAAGATGGATCGAAGGAGAACTACAAAGCCCCTCTGTGGGTCTTTTTGAGGGCGTCGGACAACCCCACCCTCAGAGTGGATGCTCTGGCTCACGCAACTTGGCCGCAGGGGCTTCTGTATGCGTTTCCTCCGCTGAGACTGTTGATGCTGTTCCTTCTATGCGTAAGGACGCAGAAGTTGACGGTGATCACAGTGGCCCCCGACAGTCCCGCAACCAGATGGTTTCCGGACCTGGATGATTCCGGACTTTCACGGGGCTCTGGTACAGGATCAGGGCCGGATTCGGTTCCGTCCTGTTCTAGGTCGACCCCTCAAGGTCTGGTTGCTGAAAGGGTGAGACTGCTGGACATTGGGCTGTCGGACGCAGTCATCCATACGGTGCAAAGTGCTCGTGCACCAGCTACTAACAAGATTTACACTTTACACTGGTGTGCAGCGAGACAGCTTTCGCCGTCGAACTGCTCTGTGGCGGAGGTCTCGTCCTTTCTGCAGGAGCTGTTGGACAAAGGCCGGGCGGCGTCCACACTCAATGTGTTCGCGGCCGCCATCTCGGCAGGGCACCAAGGCTTTGGTCGGGTCTCTGTGAGGAGTCACCCGATTATTAAGAGGTTTCTTCTTGGTGCTCGGCGCATTAGGCCTCCGGCGAGGAGCCTAATTCTGCCCTGGAGTTTGCAGGTGGTTCTAGAAGGGCTCTGTCTCCGTTCGAACCACTGGCAGCTGCTTCGTTGGATATACTGTCCTTGAAGACGGCTCTTCTTCTGGCCTTGGCTTCGGCTAAGAGAGTGAGTGATCTGACAGCCTTGTTGGTGAGGTCACGGTGTATGTCGTTTGGTGAAGGTCGGACTTCTGTGACTCTTCATCCTTTTAGACCGAAGGTCATTATGACTTCTTATCGGTCACAAGTCCTGATTTTGAGGGCTCAGAGTGAATTTAATTCAGATGAGACATCCTGGAAAAGTGGAAGGGGAGGATGTTGGTGATGATGATGAGGAAGATGGATCTTCTCTTGATGGACCTTTCTCGTGTCTCACCTGGCACTGCTGCTGCATCTCCTCCACCTGCAGCTGGTCTCCCCTCTCTTGAACCTCATCCCTCCAGCAAAGTTCCTTCCAAACACTACATAATTCATGTCATGTCTGATTATGATTCTGGGTGTACTGAGTCTGTATTGTAGAAATTAAAGAGTAAATGATTGTATTTTTGCAAATAAAAAGTTTGAAAATGAACATTTGTTTTTGTGGAAAATGGCTTCATACAAAAAAATACAAAATAAAAATCACCATGCAAAATGTCACCAAATTGAGTTGAACACACATTCATTTTATTGCAGAAATGAATTAGGACCTTTGTTCTGTTGAAATAGAAGGGCGGCTCTTGACTGAGCTGTTGTGGTGCACTGATAACTGCTGTTCGACAAAGAAAAAGGCCTCATCTGCGACAAAAACGTATGTGATCTGTGGCTGAGGTCCTCTGGTGTACTCCTGGACGGTCACACCAACACAGAAGTAGTTGATGATGAATGAGTTTCCTGCTACTGTTAGATTATCTGCAATATCTAATGTGTACATCAGAATCAGAATCAGAAACAACTTTGTCATGGTCAGTGGGGATCCCCCCAACTAGGAAAGTGCTTTGGAATAAAATGCTGTCAATAGAATAAAGTAAAATAAAATAAAATAAAATAGCAAAGGCTGATAAATCGTCTTACGGCCTAAACAGTCCATGACAAGGGTGAGAAGTGTCAGCTCTTATCCCACATGTCTCTGGGTCCTGGAGACATACAGGTCATGAAGAGGTGTCAGGCTGCAACCGATCACCTTCTCAGCAGAGCGCACAATGCGCTGCAGTCTGCTCTTGTCTCTGGCAGTGTCGCTGCTGTAGCAGACGGTGATAGAGGAGGTGAGGATGGACTGGATGATGGCTGTGTAGAACTCCACCAGCAACTTCATCGGCAGTCGTAGTTTTCGTAACTGCCGCAAGAAGAACATTCTCTGCTGGCCCTTCCTAATGAGGGACATGATGGTCAGCTCCCATTTGAAGTCCTTGGTGATGGTGGTTCTCAGGAAGCAGAAGAAGTCTACAATGGGAATGGGCAAACCAGCCAACATGAGAGGGGATGGAGGAGCTGTGATTCTCCTCAAGCCCACGATCATCTCCACTGTCTTCTGGACATTCAGCTCCAGGTTGTTGTGGCTGCACCAGAACACCAGCCGCTCCACCTCCCTTCCGTAAGCCGACTCATCTCCATCTGAGATGAGCCCAATCATGGTGGTGTCATCCGCAAACTTGATCAGCTTCACGGACTGGTCGCTGGAGGTGTAGAAGTTGGTGTACAGGGAGAAGAGCCATGGAGCGAGAACACAGCCCAGATGTCACATTCCAGATGCTCCAGAATGAAATGAAGGGCCTGGTTTGCATTGTGTCCAGGAGGGGAGCAGTGATGGATTTCAAGTGGGATACAACGAGGCGCTCAAAGGACTTCATGACCACAGACGCCACCGGTCTGTAGTTATTCAGTCCTGTGATCATGGGTTTCTTGGGAACAGGTATAATAATGGAGGATTTAAAACAGGCAGGAACATGACAGGACACCAAGGAAGCACTGAAGATGTCTGTGAACACTGGAGCCAGCTCAGTAGCACAATGCTGATGGATATGTTGTACATGTCATGGTGTCTCAGGAGAACAGACCCAAATAATAATCGCTAATGGTGTACAGAGGACTCAAACAACAAGGATAAATGTAACAAGGTCTAATACAAGGAAAATACAGAAAACCGGGCACGAACCAGGAAACAAGGTAACTAAGGATGTCGCCACCAAAACGCTGAGCGAGAGAAACACACAGGGCCGGCGAAAAAACCTGTAACAGAAAATTATTAAGAATTAAAGTCAAGCCTAGATAACGGGGACAACAAAAACACACTCTGATAAACTCACAATGCCCAAATAATGAAAAGCGCTCAATGGTGGAATAAACGCACGCACACACGAGGAAGAAAGCCAACAAGAGAAAACAAAAGATGAACTACAGAAACTTTCACACGAAGCAAGCAGCTACTAGTTAAAGGCAGAAAACAAAGCAAGGAGATATTGAGAGTGGCAACACAGACTGAAACCAAGGTGTTGAAATCAGTAGTGCTTGATTCGCGGATGGGTTCCAGCTGTGCTGCTCTAAAGGTGGAAAGAAAACAGGAAACGGAAACAACACACAAAAAACGGAAGTAACAAAATAAAAGCACACAGAAACTGAACATAACATATGTAATCATATACACATGATGATAATCAAACAAAGTATATATCAACCATATATTACAGTATATTTACGTCACAGGATTAATAGTTTGATCACAATGTATTTAACTGTTGGATTTGATTTTTTTACCACAAAGTGCCGCTCAATGCAGGGGCGGAGAACAGCGCAATACCCACTGGAATGCTACCAAATATCTGTGGTATCATTGTTCTGAAGCTGGTGTGCCCACAAAAATCCATATATGTTTAAGACACAGGATTCCGAGAGAGAAGAAAGAGTAAGAGTTAGTGGGAAATGACGGAGTATCCAATAACAGGATGCCTACAAGTCACGTTCATCGTGAGGCCAGTTAGATCACCTCGTTGTCCCCAACTCGTGATTTGATTGGCTGTTGCAACCATCCATCAACTATTTGTGTCCGTTCACTCTGATGGCACCTGTGCCTGCACTGTTGCAGCTGAAGGCCTTCACTGATTTCACCCGACATGACGACACAAGCTAGCTGAATTCTGATTGGATAAAAACTCTAACCTATAAAATCAACACTGGGATATACTATGACATGAGTATGATTATTATACTATATGTACTATGTGTAATATATTTTGGAAAATTACATTAAATTAAAAATGAAATTCACTTTTGTCATAAATATGGTCATGATTTCTGGTTATGTTAGGCCAGCGGAGAAGGCCTTGCTGGCCCTGACAATCCGCCACTGGCGCAAATACAGCAAAGTTCAAGAATTGATGACTGTTCAGAATGACACAAGTCGGCGACCATAATTACACAGTGACTTGCTTACCAAAAGCTTACCAAAGTCAGACAAACAGCTGTTAGCTAGTGAGGACTGACCGCGGGCATTTGTACTGTATTCACCCACTGATCTGGGCCAACGGGTCGTTAAACTGGTGGCGGTTCAGCCTGAAGTACCGCTGAAAGCGGCCGCATCCAAGCAACGCTCCTGGAGGAGGTGCCTCTGGAGAATGCTACAAAACGAGAGACGTCTCTTTTTCAAATTTTTATTTAATAAGAAGTGATAGTTTGAGCCCCTGCTCCGCCATCTTCAATCCAACGTCCACTGCAACTTGGGACCATTCGCCTGGCGATTGACCTACTTTGGCGACGTGTTCCAGCCGGGCAGGACACAACTAATTACGACTTGAGCTAGCAACCAGCTACTGACAACTGGCGCTACCACGACTAAAAGGTAGCCAGTGGTGTGAATGTACCCTCGGTCGCGCCTCTTATATATTCAGTCAGTGGGCTCAGCTAAGACCAACAATTCTGTGCAGTCTTTTGGTAAAGAGAACAGTAAGGAAGACTCTAACATTTTTTCCCCCATCTTCCAGGCCAGTCCATTGTGGGGTGTAAGTCTGTCATCATTCAGGAGCAGGTGTTTATCATCATGGCTCAGCTCTTTGGTGGCTCTCGAATTTATAAGTTTGATGAAGACCAGAGCAGCTTCACCAAGTTCCAGGACATTGAGGTCTCCAAAATTTCCAAGCCCAATGACATTGAGGCCTTCCAGATTGACAAAGAATGGTACTTTGTCATTGCTGACAGCTCCAAAGCAGGACTATCTACAGTGTACAAATGGAACAATGAGGGGTTTTATTCCCACCAGTCTCTTCATGAGTGGTACCGCGACACGGACGCAGAGTACTTGCACATAGATGGGAAAACACATATAATTTTGGCCAGCCGTTCGCAAGTGCCAGTGATCTACCAGTGGAGCCGTGGTATTCAGAAGTTTGTCCTGCAAGGAGAAATCCCAAACATGGAGGATGTAGTTGCAGTGAAGCACTTTGTTATCAAGGAGAAGCTCTACCTGGCTATGACACGTTACATTGGTGATTCCAAAGTGCTATGCTGGGAGGCAAAACAGTTTGTAGAAATCCAGTCTCTTCCTTCACGAGGTTCCATGATCCTGCAACCGTTCACTTTTAAAGAACGGCATTATTTAGCCCTAGGAAGTGATTACACCTTTTCACAGATCTGCCTATGGGATGATGACAAGAAAGTATTTGACCGCTTCAAGGAGGTTTACATTCAAGCACCGCGCTCTTTCATCCTGGTCTCCACGAGTCGAAGGGACTTCATTTTTGCATCTAGCTTTAAGGGAAACACACAGATATTTGAGCATATCATCATTGACTTGAGTTTATGATTATCATTAACGACACAGAAAAAATGATGTAAATCCAAGCAAGATGCTGTTTGGGAATGGCGTTTCTTCATAACCATTTATTCAACTCGTGCCTCTATCATGTGATACAAAATTGACCTTCATTATATCCTGCACTAAAAACAAGTATACAAATCAAGAAGAGCTCATCTGTGTGATGTGAAACAATTCAGTCACTTGAAATCAATTCAGTAGCTTTTAAGCCAAAAATTCAAACCTGTATAAAAGTGACAAAATGACTTGGTTGTTAGACGAGATTGTGTCAAGTGTCTTAGATTCCTGTAAGGGAAACATGTATAATTTTATTCTGGATACAAATAAGTCAACAATTAAATGTGTTTGGATTCTATTTTGAAAAAACTAAATAGTGTAGGTAACAAGAGATTGAATTAGCAGATGGTTAATCTCAATACTCATATAAAATCAAGTTCAACCAGGTAGAATGTTAATTAAAACTGAAGAAATGTTGTTAGCAAGTTACATTGCATCACTCTGTTCTTCAGTTTTTGTTTTCAGTTATCAAAATAAATTGCAACATTTCTGTATATTAACTGAACGGTGGTTGAACCTGCAACTTCTCTTATAATTCTCTATTCATTCATGTTTTTGAGAATCTACAATGCAAATAGTTGTGGAAATGAAAAAAAAAATGTATTGAATGAGAGGTGTGGCCAAGCTTTTGGCCTCTATAGGGGTGTGACAGAATAGAATAGAAAACAAGGTGCACAATAGTACTCCCAAAATAACAGAAGAAAAAGATAATGAAGATTTGATCTAAAACAAATTTACCGCAAAAAGTCTGACCAATGTGACTTAGTCGTGCTTTGCTGTGCGAAAAAAAAAGAATGAAAACAGATTTAATCATTTCTTTCAAATGCTATGAAAACTTAATGATCAATGCATATCTGTACATAAATCTTGCATCCATTTTCACACATATTTAAGACCTATTATTTAGGACTCATTTTAGGGGCTGTACTTAATAGTCCACTAAAATAAATTTGGTTTGACTGGATAGCAATGGCAGTACCTTAATTGCATTTACTTTGAACCACACAACAAATTGCAATAGAAAAAAACTATCTACACCCAGGTGACAGATGAGACCTTGATAATAATGATGTTAGTTTTGGTAGATCTTTATAAAATGTTCATAAATTGAAGTTCAAAGTTTAAACAAACCCTCATTTTTTAAGTTCTAAAAACTTTTCTCGTATTTAATGTGAATAACCCATTTTAATGATTATTAGTCATCAGTTTGGACAGACAATTGATACATTTGCATACAATTTGGCTTCAATCAAGTCCGCGAGTCCAACAGAATTATTTAGATGGTGAAAGAAATTACATGGAAAATACTCACAGGAAATCTGATTCAAGTACATTGTTCCAGTTACTTATTCCGCTTAGCTTCTTTGCTACTGTAGCCATCGGCCGTGCTCTGGGCTTCAGGGCTCCAGCACAGTGGAGGGGTGCATTGTTAAAAAAGAAAAATCTGACACAACCGTCTACAAAAATGGTGGTAGGAGAGACTACGTGAAAGTCTGAAAGAAAAAAAACGTCTATCGTAATTATTCAGAAAAAGCTAATCACAGCACTGGGTCTTCGCCACAGAGCTGAAAGTAAATTGATCAGAACCATATATATAAAACATCATTCTCTCTCAATATCGGTTTGTTGTCACCCTTAGCTCAACTGACTGAGGACTGAGCTGTAGCCCTGAAACTGAGAGAAAAGGTTGAAAGTTCATCTTTGGTTACAACGAGACTCATGTATTGTTCTTGACTGTTGACTGTCTGCAGAGGCTACTTTTACCTTGAGGTGTTTGGTGGGATTTACAGTGGCTCCACCGAGTTCGACCTTTTCTCACTGCAAATGTTTGGAAAAAGAATTTGTTTCATAAATTGTTTTATGCCGCATTTAGCTCCCAAACAACAAGCATAAAACTGTACAGGTACAGCAGTTGATGTTTACAAGAGAATGCTTTTGGTGCTCTCTTCTTGTTCATAATCAAAACTAGTGACTTAATGATTTGGAAAAAATGTTGGCCCACTGGTGAACTGACAGTAGCCAAAATAGAAATCCAAGCAATACATTTCCATACATCTTGCTAAAAATGATGATTTTTACTTCATTTTATCTTTTTGGGTTTTAATTAATGTTTTTTTTTTGTTTGTTTTTCAATGATGATGATTTTTATATGTATTTTGAATGAATAACTGTATTTATTTCAATGCCAAAATTTATATGAAATGTGTTATGTGTTTTGTGTTTTGCACATTGTGTTTTTGACATTTACAAGATACTGAAAGCATGAGAAAAATAAACAGTGCTTATACTCATGACATGCAGGACACTGCTATATTAAATGCGGGATGAAATATGGAAATTTTAAGCATGTGAATGTACACTAAAATAAACATCTAAACTTACAGAAAAGCTTACTGTAATTGCTTTTGTGATGTCTTCCTATCTTAGTTAGGACTCTCATTGACATACATTAACAAAAGGCTTCTCCCAGCCTCTCACCCTAAACCTAACCATCTAAAACAAATGGCAAAACTTAACCTTTACTCTGAGCCAAACGAAAACCCAATTATTTTAACGAAGCTATTTTATAGTTTTAACCCGCAAAATGAGGTTTGACAAAGTGAGGACCGGCCAAAATGTCATTTTGCAAAAATGTCCTCACTCTGTTGATTAAAAGCAGGTTCTCACAAAGATAGAAGTACAAGAACACACACACACACACACACACATTTTTTAAAGAAATACACAAAATGCCCATTTTTGGATGTTATTTTTAACAACTCAATGGGAAATTGTGTTATAAATAAAGTTCATTAATTATATAGGCATGTGCTCTGTTGTTTGCATCAATTTCAGAAATATGGCTTTGATAAGGCACTGGAACTTCAGAACCTCATCCAGGAAATTCATTTGTTCCATTGTACTCCTCGCTGCTTCTGCTCTGTCTCGCTCGCTCTCTCTCTCTTTCTCTCTCTCTCAGAGTGCATGCTGGGAGCTAGGTGCGTGAGTGGGTGTCATGAGCGAGTGGATTTTTCATGCTTTATTTCATTTAGTGGTAATTAATAAATAGTAACTTCACAGGTGTAGTGTTTCTAGATCACATTAGTAGCTAGCTTTGGTGTCTTTCTGTGGGCTGTTTGGTGGGTTGCAGCTTTGAACTCCAGTTGTTGGCGTCTTGCCGGCTGCGTGTCTCACGCCATGGCTAGCGCAGAGTTCAAATCTTTAACCCCCAAACATGGGATTAAAGTCACTGCCACTTTTCCCTGCAGCGTGGAGGACATTAGTCTGGCTGTGGGGGATCATCACTGATGAATTTCTGACCAGGGAGCTGTCCAGACATGGGAAAGTGGTGTCACCAGTCTGATCCTGTCTGGATGTAAGTCTCCACTGCTGAGGGTCGTAGTATCTCACCGCAGACTGCTATACATGATACTCAATAACCCGGGAAGAGGAGCTGAACCTTCGATTTCTGGTGAGAGTAGATGATTACTGTAACATCCGGGTCACTTGGTCCACTGTAAGTGCATAATGTCACGCGAGAACGGGAGTTGGATGTGATCTATGATGGAGTAATAAACAGCAATCAAAGAAGCCGGTGTCATCAGTGCTTGGAGTTAAATCATATCACCAAAGGAAAAGTACTTCATGGTGTCAGAGTAAGGATAAAGATCCTCACGCCAGACCGAGATGGAGACGTTTGGAGTTCCAGCGCCCTGGATGGATTGGGATTCACCGAACTTGCCAGAGGCATGGCGCCGCTTTCAACAACATGCAGGGTTGATGTTCTCAGGACCGCTACGGGAGAAAGAGGAAGTAGATAAGTGCAGCTACCTACTATTATGGGTTGGAGAAAAAGGCAGGGATGTGTTTAACACATGGACACTATTTTTCGAGGACGCCAAGAAGTTGAAGACATACGAGTGACACAAAATATGTCACTCCCAAGTCCAACCCCATTTATGCTAGATATTGCTTCCATGAAAAGAGATAAAGAAACTTTATAACCGAACTAAAGCTGCTTGTTAAGGACTGTGGTTACCCAAATAGTGACGAAATGGTGAGAGCATCGTCATAGCAACCAACTATCCGCGTGTGTGCGAGAATCTTCTCAGCCATGGTGCGGACCTCACATCGGCATAGGTCAAGGTCCTATGAATTAGCACAAGCACAGATGAAGAAGATGGTTGGAAACAGGGACCATGGAAGTGAAGCCGTACACGCTATTAAGAAGAGATCTGACGCCATTCCAGAGTACATATTTCAACGTTTATTCAAAAATATGAAACTGAAACTGGCTACACAAAGACTCACAACGTGAGCAACTGAAAGTGAAGGGCACCTGCCAGCTCAAATGCAGCTACAAAAACGGGTGAAGTATGCAGGAATTCTATATCGTCGATACCGAAGCGCCACCCGCACTCAGCATGAGGGCTAGTTTGGATTTGGACCTGATCAAACTAATATTTGCAAGAACAATTCAAACAAGAACTCGACCAGATGGAGAAGTCCAACATATGCAAAGCGACCGAGCCCACCGAGTGGGTGATCGCGTTGGTGGTAGTCGAAAAACCACACAGTGGAAAGCTTAGAGTATGCCTTGACCCCAGAGACCTCAACAAAGCCAAAGGGTCAACTGGAGAAAAAGCAAAACCCTCGCTGTTGGCAAGTGGCTTGGCGGTCTCCCAGTTTTCCCACAAAATCTCCAGTGGGGCAGAGATGGTTTTAAATATTTAGCCATTTTTTGAGGAAAGGAAAATATAGTTAAAAAGACCTGGGAGAACGCCAAGGAAGAGCTTGACGATAAAATGCAGAAATGGAAAGGCAGAGCGCTGGTTTTAAACAACTTGGTAGCATCCCAACTGTGGCACAAACTAGCCTGTGTAGACCCTCCCCCAGGTCTGCTGGCAGTTATACAGCGAAAAATGTTGAATTTCTTTTGGGACGGTCTACACTGGGTGTCACAGGGGGTGCTGTTTTTAGCCAGAGAGGAGGGGGGACCGGGGCCCAACAGATCTGGTGTGGAGAGGTGTAACCAGCTGCGTCCTGATTCTAAATTGCTAAATTTTACTGGGCTGCCTCCTTTTTACAGAAGTGTTTTTAAATCATGGAATCTGTTTTATCAGAAAAGGTGTTGCTCAGCCGACTCTCTGCACTGGTTGCTCAAAGAACCGCTCATCCACGGGGCCAGACTGGACGTCACGAACGATACCACTCCCTGCCTGACGGCAGCGCTAGTCCAGTCTGAGACCCTCACCCTGAAACATCTGGTGGAGGCGGTGGGGCCTGAGCTGAAGGATGTGGGCCCTGGGCTCCAGGACTCAAGGACTATAATCATCGTCCTGAGCCCAGGGCTTGGAGAACACACCGGCCCCCTTTTAAAAGTCATGGAGCAAGACAAGCTAATGCCACACAAAGCAGAGAAGAAGACCATATACAGCAACTGTGTGAAGATCATCCACAGGGTCGGACTGAGCAGCAGAGCTTCCACTGTGTGGTCAAAGAAACTAAGAGATGGATGTAGCCCACAGTGGAGGGTACTATATAAGCCCCCCATAAGGAAACAGACAGGTGACCTCCAGTGGAGAATTTTACATGGTGCCATTGCTTCTAATGCTTTTATCTCTGTTCATAATCCTACTTCTCTTCGTGATTGCCCTTTTTGCCACCAACAAGAGACTGTTTATCATGTTTTTATGGAGTGTGAGAGACTCAGGAGTTTCTTCTCTCTTTTAAAACATGTTTTAAGTCTCTTTAATGTAAATTTTACTGAGGGGATTTTCATCATGGGGTACAGAGCAAAAGAAAAAGAAAAATTCCAACTGTTTAATTTTATTTCAGGAAAGGCAAAAATGGCATTTCATAGAAGCAGGAAAAACAAGCTGGAGAACAGGGAAGGTCAGGAGGCCAAGGCAATAAAGCTCATTAACATCAGGGCAAGGCTTTGGCTGGAGTACAGGTTTTATAGACATGTGAATGATTTTAATGGTTTTAAATCAATATGGTGTTTTAGAAATATACTGTGCAATATTGAAAATGAAAAACATCATTTTGCACACCTTTAAATCCCAAATACCACCAGCAACCATAACTAATTTCTGCAGTAAGAAACAAAGTCCTCTGCTCAGCATACTTTGAACACGATCTGCCGCATCGCGTTCAACCTCGCTCCATCACTCCATCATATATAATAAAACAAAACAAAACACTTCCCTACCTTGGCCTCCCCCACAGTTGAAACTTTCCATGATGTCACTAATGACATCACCGAGGTGATAAAACCAGGAAGTGAGCCGCCACGTCCTCCTTTTTACCTGAAGGCCTCGTGGTGAGTAACACAACCAACATGCTTAACAAATATGAAATAATACCTAAATAACTGACATTTAATTGAACCAATAAACGTGCTTTAACATAACCAAACTCCTTTGTGTTGATTTTTGATACACCAGAAACTCAAGATGCAACTCAAACATGACCCGGGATAGTTTGAACGCATGATTCAGGTTAAAGATGGAATTAAATCAACCAAACAAGCATACAACAATAACTTTGAATGAGACAAATGGGTGACTCTCAGCCACTTTGTCACAGTCCGTCACCTGTGGAGTGGGCTAACTTCAGTTACAGGCATCAATTCTGACTTGAACTAAGGGACAGTATGACGTGCAAGACAGCATCAATCAGCAATTTACTGTAGTTTAACAACAAATCAACAACCCACAAGGATCCTCATTAAATTTAATTTCCTCTCAATATCGGGTAAGTTATCAACATTAACAACATGAATCGTGCCTTCGATACCTGGTCCTACTCCCACTGTAGCTGGGGCAATTTTGGACCCATCACCTACCTTCTTGAATTCTAATGTCTCTGCTTCTTCCTTTCCATCGTTTGTTAATTAACTCAACAAAACAAATTGTACTAACAACAATAACAACAATGAACCAGATCTGACCTCCATCGTCTCGTCAGAGGGCTGGGAGATGCCATCATTTCTGTCACTACTTCACAACAATATTGTTGCACTACAAATTACTGCACATTGGGCAACAACAGTTCAGGTTATTGCCAATATCAACACAAAATCTTCCAAAATCTTCCACCCTGCTGTGGCAGACGTTCGTGAGCAGCACACACATTTCTGAGAAGTATTATATTTTGACCGAACGTTTATTTTATCAAACTATAATCAAACATGAATTCATTGAATTTAAAGTCTGGCAGATTACTCCCTGCAGTGTCGATGGAGACCACACAGCTGCTAAAAACAATGGATCAGTGATCAATGTGCACGGCAGAAACGGCTTTGTTTTCACAGAGCACTTTTTTCAAACCGGCATGGGATATAATGGGACAGGAAAACGTGCGGCTCTGTATAGGTGTAGCCAACCTCATAATCGAGTTGAATGATAACAATGAATTCACCTTATTACTGGCAGCTCTTACGTTAGTCCCTTTGCGACCATTCTTCTCATTGTTGTGGACACGGAACACTGCAGCAGCCAAAACCCAAGCCATTATGTGGGACTCCATCAAGTCTGTGCCTGTGCCATGTCCAGTGTTTTTGTCCAGACAAGAAGTAGCATACATACCTTGGAAGTGAGACAAAACGTAAATCAAGGGTTGCAACTAACGGTTACTATACAATGTATTCTGCCGAACATTAAATGTATTATGCTCAATAATACAATAATTATTCAATAATAACATTCATTAAGTTCCAAGTACCTGATTACAGAGGACCAAAACTCTCTATTAAGGATATTATAGCACACTTCATCTTTTCCTTTCTGCTTCTCCCATCAGAGGTCTCCACAGCGGATCATCTTCCTCCATCTCACCCTGTCTTCTGCTTCCTCTTCTCTCAAACCTACAAACCTCATGTTCCTTCAACCTTCACCACATCCATAAATCTCCTCTTTGGCCTTCCTCTCCACCTTCTGCCTGGAAGTTCCAATCTCAACATCTTCCTACCAATGTACAGGCTATAATTCCTCTGTACATGTCCAAACCATCTCAATCTACCCTATCTGACTCTCCTAAACACCTGGCATGTGCTGTCCCTCTGATATACTGGTTCCTGATCCTATCTATCCTGGTCACTCCCAGAGAGAACTTCAGCATCTTCATCTCTGCTATCTCCAGCTCTGCCTCCTGTCTTTTCCTCAGTGCCACTGTTTGCAAAAGCATACAACATTCATCCTTGCCGACACCATCGCAAACTAGAAGGGGCTCAGAGCTGAGGCTTGGTGCAGTCCCACCTCCACTTTGAACTCCTCTGTTACACCCGCAGCACACCTCACCACTGTCTCACATACATAAAGGCATACATGCCCTGCACCACTCGAACATACTTCTCTACCACTCCAGACTTCCTCATACAATGCCACAACTCTTCTCTTCGCAGTCTGTCGTACGATTTCTCCAGGTCCACAAAGACACAATGGAGCTCCTTCTGACATTCTCTGTACTTCTCCATGAACATCCTCAAAGCAAACACTGCATCTGTGGTGCTCTTTTTTGGCATGAAGTCACACTGTTGCTCACATATGTTGACTTCTGCCCTTAGTCTACTTTTTACTACTCTTTCCCACAACTTCATCGTATGGGTCATTAACTTCATCCCTCTATAGTTGCCACAACACTGGACATCTCCTTTGTTCTTGAAGATGGGCACCAGCACACTTCTCCTCCATTCATCAGGGATCTTCTCACTCTCAAAGACCTTGTTAAATGTTCTAGTCAAAAAGTCTACTGCCACCTCTCCTAAACACTTCCACACCTCCACAGGTATATCATCAGGACCCACTGTCTTTTCATTCTTCATCCTCTTTAAGGCCCTACTCACTTCAGCCTTACTAATCTTTCCTACGTCCTGATCTACGATGTCCACTCATTCTACTCTTTGTACTCTTTGTTCTCTCTCATTTTCCTCATTCATCAGCTCTTCAAAGTACTCTTTCCATCTCCCCAACACACTTCTGTTATCCGTCAAAGCATTTCCCTCTCTATGCTTGATCACCCTAACTGGCTGCACGTCCTTCCCATTTCTATCTCTCTGCCTTACAATCCTGTACAAATCTCTCTCACCGTACTTATTGTCCAACCTCGCATACAAGTCCTCGTAGGCCCTCTGGCCATCGACACCGCTACCTTTGTCTTTTGCTGGGCCTCCCTGTATTCCTGTCTACTCTCTTCTTTTCTCTCAACATACCACTTTTTCTTAGCCAACCTATTCCATTGTACACACTCCTGCACTTCTTTGCTCTGCCACCAAGCTTCCTTATCCTCCTTTCCAAGATACACACCAAGAGTTCTTCTACCTGTCTCCCTGATCACCTCAGTCGTAGTTGTCCATTCATCTGGAAGTCCTTCTGAGCCACCAAAAGCCTGCTTCCCTCTCTGAAAGCAACACAAGACTCTTCCTCTTTCAGCTTCCACCACTTTCTGTTTTTCTTTCTGTCTTCTTCTCTGCCTTTGCCCTCTTCACCTTCCTCACCACCATGGTCATCCTGCACACCTGTGTTGTCTGGCTACACTCACTACTACCTTACGATCACTTATCGTCTATACAAGATGTAATCCACCTGTGTGCTCCCACCTCCACTTCTGTAAGTAAGGATATTATAGCACACAAGTTCATTTTTTCACCGTAACTATAGTGTGATATATACTTGATTACCCATCATAAGTAACTCTCTGTTTGTCTGGTACATTCATATTGTATTAAAGGCTCATAATAATGAGTATGTCACTTTAAGAGGCCGTTGCTTATTTGCATTTTACGTGACGTTCCTTTCCCATCGTTCTTTTCCCCTGTGTGTGGAGTTAGTGTTCGGTCACTGTTCACGTCGCGTCCTGGTTCAGCAACACTCAAGCATTTAAGTAACTGAGCGGAAGTAAGTTGAGTCTTACTCATATTAAGCATGATGTTGTGTGGATGCGCATGTTTGGTCGTAGTTTATGTGTGTCCGAAATGTTCGTCACCGAGTCCGAGTAACGTGTAGTCCCATGTCGGTCGCTAGGTGTCGACATTATAACGTTTACAAAAAAAGTGTTTCTTGTGTTTGTGTGTGGATTTAGAAATGTCAGCATCATTGTTAACTAGTGGTATTAATCTGACGTGAGTTGTGATTTCTAAATTTATTACAGACTAATATTGATGCTTTACCGAGTGCTACGAAGAACATTGAATCAGGACCACCCTCCTCATCTCTTCATCTCCTCCTGTATCCTGACCGAACTGCTGTAGCACCGAATTGAATTCAGTGCAACCACTCCTATTTACATATAATTATTACAAACTCGCTTACCTGTCCACAACTCCATGTTTTGCCTAGTCGATGACTGACCAAAAATGTCCATTAACCATGTCCATAAAGATGTAATGGACCGTCCAGAAATGTCCATCAAATCAGCATATAATCTTCATCACATTTTTCTTCCACTTGGATGTGGAGTCCAAAAACAGGATTGAATACTGAGCTTGCAGAACTCCATTAGGAATATCTGGTAGAACGCAAACACCGTGAACACTTTGTGTCCCATCCGGCGAAGAGAAGCTCCCTTTTCCAATTGACAGGAGGAAACGGGGTGGAGTGAGACTAAGTTTATGGTCGGTCCATGGGACATTCGATCGTGAAAAAAAAATCAATTAAAGTCTACGGAGAGATAAGAGTTATTTTCTGGTGCACTTTTCCTCATGCCCCGACTCACACATATGCTGTAATTTAAATGATAAATAGTGATGTGAGCTTCCACTACTGTTGTAATTTTTTTTCCCCATTCAAGACTGAAAAAAAGGCCTGTGTTTTGCGCACCAACACTGATCCTTGTTGCTCCCTTCACCATTTTCTAATAAGATGAGGAGAATGTGAATGAAACTCATCGTGTGACATGTTGTGAGTTAAAAAATGAATTTTGTCAGGGGTTACAACTAACTGTTCACGAGATACAATTTGATATTAAGTTTGAATATGAATGCATTAAAGCCAGTCTCTCCCCTTTTATCTTGAAAACTGACATGACTACTAGATACGCCAATCGTAAACACAGCCGGGGATATCGGCACATGTAGCTGTTATACCTTTTCACTTCGCCAGCCTTGTTTTCGGCTAGATCGATTCAGATCCGGAGCAACACTGCAACACCGACTGGATACTTGGACCTGATCCGAACCTGGGCGCTGGTCTGATGGAAAAATATTGTTCAGGCTAATGGAAAGTAACAGGTGAAGGCTGCCTCATTGTTTTTGGTTGCACCATTTCTCCTTGCTTTCAGAACTTTCTCACAGATGCTCAAGATTGTTGCTACATTCTTCTTTGTTATCTTCAGTGTTGTTGTGTACCCCTCCCGTCCAGTGGATTTAAGTGTATGCTCACTGAGAAATCCTCAGTGACTGTCAACTTCATATGCTGAACTTGTATTGTCACTCTCTTTCAAAGATTTTTCAATAAATATCCATTAAAGACAATTCTCTCTTCAAGATCTTTATTGTAGTCAGAAAAATCCACAACAGTTCCAGTCGCAGTGGCCTACCCAGTGGCAGATGGCCATAGGCCACCCGGGATAAAAACAACCTTCCTCTTACCCAAATCATTGAAGGACAGGAGGAATTACTGCTTTTGGATAAGATGTCACCACAGGATCCGCCGAATGTAAAGAACACATTTTTATACGCACAAAAAGCGACAGATTTCTTACCTGAGTCGGGGACTCAGAAGGCCAAACAGAACCAAAGGATCAGAATACTAGGAAACGAGCGAGCGGGTGAGAGGATGAATGAAAGGAAGAGGTAAGCTAAGAGCTCTGCCAATGATTTGTAGATTAGCTCCATCCGTGTGCTATTACCACAGGAATGCTCCAACAACCAAGGGCAAGGGAAAAACAAATACGGAATCATGACAGAGCCCCCCCCCCCTTAAAGGAGCACCTCCAGGTGCCTTACCTGGTTTACTGGGATTTCGTCTGTGGAAGTCACTGATCAGCGTCTGTTCCAAATGAGTGATCTGGAGATCCAGGACCTTTCTTCAGGGCCGTAACCCTCCCAGTCAACCAGGTACTGGAAGTCACGACTGCGCCATTTGATGTTAAGAATCTCTCGCAACCCTGAAGGCAGGATGGTCAGCGATGACGAGGAGAGGAGGCTCATTGGGAGAGCTGGTTGTGACAGGTATCAGGAGTGAAACGTGAAAAGTGGGTGTACTTGTGTTGTAGAATAATTTGACATGTCATTACGGACACGTGCAGTGGTTAGTTCAATAATTACGTGTTTTTCAGTACCAATGGAATGTTGAACAGATATCCACACGCTATGTCTTCCAAATACGCCAGAGATGGCTCCCTTGTAGTGAAAACAGGAATGTCTGTTTTGTCTGGAGTTCCCTGAAGCTCTTGTCTTTGCGATTCAGCCTGGAGGCCCAATGTGGACTCTCATGTGTGTGACGATGTGTATATGGTACAAGGAACGCCCTTGATCCAGCCCCTACTTAATGTGTTTGTACGTTGAACAATTTGATACTGAGTGATGCCAAGCGATGACACAATGTTATACTGATGTGGAAGAAACCGAAGCTTTTATCCCACTACTTCTGTAGTTTCTTTTGCCCCCAACTCAGTTACCTGAGAAGTGTATAACCTGCTGACCGGACTACACTTGGAGGGAAGCTGGGAGCTTAAGCTGAACAGCTGTAGGATTGATTATCATTTCGATTAAAAAGGTCTGATAAACCTGGGACCTAATTTGTGGGTCTCACCAGGGATGGAGAGATCTATGGACAACCACTCCTGCTGGCCTGGTTTATATTCTGGAGCAGGAACCCGAGGCCTGTCAGCAGTTTGCAGTTCTGTTCAGCGGTTCTTGAGACGGCAGCTCTGGTATGAATCCAGATGCTGCGGCAATGATAAAGATGGTGCTCCACAGAAGGAACGGTAGCTTGTGTCTCTTGGAAGGAGAACAAGGACGGTTGGTAGCCATAAGCTGGCTGGAAGGGAGACACTGCTGTAGCAGAGGAAGTCAGGATGTTATGTGCGTACTCAACCCAAGACAGGTGTAGCGACCAGGATGCACGGTGTTCAGAAGAAAAACACCGGAGGGCTACTTCAATCGCTTTACAGAACCCATGCCAGACTTGGGAAGCAAATTGGGGGCCACGGTCTGACATGAAACCTAAAAACCTGGGTAACCATGAGTTCTGCCGTCTCCAGAGCCCAGGGTAATTCTGGCAGGGAAACAAAGTGAGCCATCTTAGAGAAATGGTTGACAAAAGTTATTTTCGTGGTCAAACCTGCCGAGGGGGATTAGCCAGTCACGAAATCCACTGCGAAATGCAACCAGGGATGACTGGGGATTGGTAGTGGTTGTAGCAGCCTGCGCAGGTATTGCAGGCCATGACAAACTCCTTCACATCACAGCTGAGTCCTGGCAAGCTCAAGCTGGCATTGCGCAATGCACCTGGATGACAGGCCAACTTTGTGGAGTGACCCCACTGCAACACCTGAGTGGGTACCTGCTCTGGCACGAATAGACAGTCCCTAGTTTCAGACCTCGACTCAGGGTGTCCCTTCTGAGCCTCCAATGCCGGCCTCTGCACATCCCAAGAAGGTGCCCTGATGAAACAAGATTCAGGTAATATAGCGTTCAAGTTCTCATCAGCAGAAGGATTGTGCAGTCTGGAGTGTACATCTGGCTTGGTGTTTTGACCACCTGGATGCTGAGAAATGGAGGTAGTTAAGATTCTTGTGATCAGTCATCACCAGGAAAGGAACCCTGGATCCCTCTAACCAATGCCTCCACTCCTGAAGGGCAGACACCACCGCCAACAGCTCTGTTACCAATATCATAATAGCCCCCTGCCGGGGTCAGCTTACTTGAGGTTGGTATGGTGTAGAATCGTGGAGAACAGACAAAGTAGCTCCTTGAAGGCAGAGTCAGGTATCCATTGGAAAGACCTGTTTATGGACGTCAGAAGGACCCTGGAATCAGGGTTAGCTTGTGGTGGTGTGGATCGGTTTGTTCTCAAGAGTTCTGTTTTCATACATCTAAAGTAGCAACGTCTGTAAGTGACAGTTATTTGTAACTTATGAAACATGTTTGTTATGACATAAACCTCATGAACAGTTTGTAAAGTTAACTTAGGAATGTATTAGCCACGTTACAATGCTAATGGAAGTCTGGAGATGATTAACATATGCACTGTAGGTAATGACATACTCTGTTAGCTTGCTGGTTTTCAGTAGATCTAAACTACTGAACACAACTGTAGTAGAAAATCTACTGCTTCAGTAGATTTAAAGTGCTGAACTTGCTAATCAGGCTGCAAGACTCTTGCTTGTTTCAGATTTACACGTTTTCATCTGAATCTTTGGAAAATAAAGGAGCAAGGCCCTTGCTTTCTGAGCTTGTGAAAATGATTTTGGCTTGCTGTTAACTCTGTGTTCATGCACTGACCACAGACACAGAATGAACAATACAGAAGCGGTACAATGTGGTTGCATTATTAATCAATGAGTATTTGCATTATTAATCAATTAATAATGCAACAGGAGCTACAATGCCATTAAAGTGTAGTGTGGCGGACAACAATATGCGACTGATCTTTGACTTTGAGGGTGTATCTTTACTGGCCTGAATACGTGTGACAGGAGGAGAATGAGGGCTCTTAGGAAATCAGGGATTTCACATCCGCGGATAGAAGAAGCGCTTAAGTAACTCCAGATAAGCGCAGGGAAATCTGGGATTTCGCATCTGTGAATGACGAGCCAAAGTGGACATCTCAATACTTGAAAATTATGAAAGAAAAATATGGGCATGAATGTTTGGAGTGTGTGACTGAATGGGTGAATCTTGGGTTTTCAAAGATCCGTATGTTGAGTGTGAATGAATTGGGAATGTTGAGAGACGGACTGAATAAAGTTGAAAAGATGAGAACGCAAGAGAAAGTTGAAATGAAGAGTGTGAGAAAGTATAATACCAAACATGTTTAAAAATGTGGATAGAAGCCCAGCTTAGAGTGGCCAAACAAAATAAGATAGGGAAAAAAAAGCAGGGAAGGTGTGATAAATACTGTGATGAAAAGTGATGGAAAAATGTGATGAATTGCAGTAAAGGGAGGAAAAGTGTGAGGGACTGAAAAATTTATGAATGTTTCTCTGGTCTTTAGCTGAGTCTAAATCATAACACACATCTGGGAGATGACTGTGTGCATCATATGAAAGACACCAGGTTTCAGGTCCATTGGCAGTCGCTCCACCCATTGCTGTCCAACCTTCTCATTACTTGAGTGGGAAGAAAACTACCAAAAAACCTTACTATCTAAAACAATTTTTGTATATACAATATGACACTTCCACTTTTAACGGAATTTCATTAGAATACAATCATTGTTAAGAGAACTTTTCAATTGATTCAATTGATTCAATTGAATTGAACCATTTTAAATTTTGTAAATTGTAAATTTCAGAGTCGGAGTAGGCTGTTGACATACACCAGTAACATAAACACACTTTAGGTTTCAAACTGATTCAGAGGTTTAGTCAGACCTTGTTCTGATGACATCTGAGTCCAATTTATAAAGGTTCCCGTGCGGTGACCAAGAACCATTAAGTTGCTCAGTCCTTTTCCATAGCTCGGCTGCTCTTCAGACCCTTGACTTCGTCGGGATCTTTGCAAGTTAAAGTCTGATCGGTGCTCTGTCTTCTCGTGACTAGGTTCAACAAGGGCTGGTGACAGAGTATCACTGTTGTTGTATGTAGATGTATTTGGCTCTATTCCCTCGACGAGGGGGTTGTTGCTCTTCGATCATCGGCTCCATCTTCCTGAGAGGAATGAGTGCGTTTACCGCGGAAAAACTCTCTCCACTGTGGTCTTTCGTAGGAGTGACGAGGCTGCTTTATCAAAGCGGAAAACCTCTCCTTGCTCAGGTTGCTTTATGTGCCGGGGGACTGGCGTCGCTCGACACTTCAGGAAACTGTCGGAGTTTGCACTGGGATTGATGAATCCACCCTGTGCGGCCTTCGACTTTGACTGCAGTCGGACAGTGAACGGCTGGGCCGTCCCAGCGTTCACTGTCCTATCTGGCATGTTGCGGCACTTTCAGGAAGACCAAGTCACTTGACCTCGTTCCCATTTGGTGTCAAGTCTGGCAGGCGGAAAGGACTTCCATGAATGTTTTGCCTTCTGCGGGAACAATTCTCATAGCTGTTTCTACAATGCTCACATACTGAGGCCAAGGCCTCCTTGTCTCTCTCACTGTTTTCACAAGTCTAGACTTAACAGTTCCATTTGTTCTTTCAACAAGTCCTGATGACTGTGGGTGATACACACAATGGCGTTTCAGGTCAATTTGCAGCAAGTGGCCAAGTATGTTTATTGCTGCATTCACAAAATGTGATCCATTGTCACTTCTGATTTCCAATGAAATACCAAAGGTGGGTATGATATGATCACAGAGTGCAACAGTTTTTGCATCACATTTGCCACTTGGAAATATTTTAACCTACTTGGAAAATGCATCAACAATGATGAGGCAATATTGTTTCCCCTGTGATTTGTTTAATTCAATAAAATCTGTGTGGATTGTGTGAAATGGCTCTGGTGGTTCTCAAATAACCTTGTCAGTTATTTTTTTATGCTGATAATGCACTTATAACAAAAACCTTTTGAGAATAGTGTGAATCCATGCGTGTGATAATATTGTTATACTATCACTCCTGTTTAGACATGGCTCAATCCATGACTCAATTGTGCCGCCAATTCAAACATGGACTTTGGTAACCAAGGCTTGTTGTCTGGTAGAACACTTAATCCTGTCACATCAGGTTTTGCTCCTCTTTGTTGCCAATATAGTTGCTCTTGAACACTTACAGATTGCAAGTTCTTTGGGGAGCTGAATAGCTTCCAGAAGTCTGTGTAGCAACGCTTTGTGTGCTTATTTACCTGTTGTTGTTTTGAAACCTCTTCTTGCCCATTGTTGGCAAAACACATGCACAGAACCATAACCATACTGATTATCTGTCCAAATGGTCACATTTTTCCCCTCAAACATTTTGCATGCTTTGATGAGAGCTGCAAGCTCTGCTACTTGGGTTGATTGATTTGACTTCAGCCTTCCTTGAAATAAGACTTTCTTCCTTGATGCTACAGCAAATCCAACTCGATTCCTTCCTGTTTGGTCCTTGCTGACTGAACCATCCACAAAAACAACTTTCCCATGGGTTAATGGTTGATCAGTCAAGTCCGGTCTTGGTTTAGTCAGTCTTTCCACTCGGCTTCCACAGTCGTGTGGGGTGCCGTCTACAGATGTGGGTAAAATCGGAGCTGGGTTCAAGGTGCCACATCTGACAAAGTTGATATGTCCTTCTGATAGCAGTGTTGAGGTGCAATGTAAATGTTGTGCTGGTGATGAAAACTGGATCTTCACCTCCACAAGGAGAACAGACACAGCGTGAGGCACTTTAAGAGTCAAAGAATGAAACAAAACTGTTTCAGCCGAGGCTTCTACAGCCAAGGCTGCGGCTAACACCACCTGAACGTGTAACTCTTGCCACTGAACTGTTGAGTAAAATAAAAAAGAAGCAACTGGTCTCAGCTTTCCCCCATGCTTCTGAAGCAACACTGACGTCATGAAACCTTGTTTAGCCATTACTGTTAGCTCAAACGGCCTGCCATAATCTGGGGTGGCTAAGACTGAGGAGCCAATCAGTTCTTGTTTAATCATTTCATATGCTTTGTCTCCCTCTGGAGTCCAAACAACTTCATCTTGCATGGCCATTGGAACAGAGTGAAACATGTCAAGCAGAGGCCTGGTGATTTCAGAGTAACTGGTCTGACCTGCACTGTTCTTGTGCTTCAGACCAATAAATCATCCACATAACAACAAGGGGTGTGTCCTTTATTAATACAACATCAGTCGGTCCTAAGCTCCACAAATCTATTGGTAAATGCTTTACAGCTGCCTCTTCATCGCTTGTCAGAGTGAAGATAGAGGTGACTCAACTCAGATAGGTCAGAAGGTTCTCAATTAGACTTGTCTGCAGAAAAACAACAAAGATACTTATTCAAATCAACATTTATATGATCTTCAAAGTCTCTGTTTTTCCTTTTTCTTGTTTTCATGAAGGATGATCTATAATTCTTCATTTCCATTTCACTGAGAGCATTTACATCAATGTCACTGTTCAAAGTGTTTTAAATTCATTGCTGTCTTTTGTTTTATTCACTTGTGTTTGTATGTATTCGGTGTAATGAGCATCTGTTTTAGCTGCTGTCCTGGTGAACGACTGGTGTAAGTGCCAACTTCACGGGAAAAGGAACTGAGTTTCAGAAGCACGCGGGTGGGGAGTGAGGGGGATCTGCGTCACTCATTCACTAGATAAAGAGAATAAGCAGCGTGACACACAGAATCAGAACAGCTCTGAAAGGGAGGGGTAGTTAGCAGAAGCATTATGCTCTTTCCAGATTGCTAACAGTTGAAGAGAAGAAATAACGTGAGGACCGCATGGGATAATGGGAAGATGGTTCCTCTGGGAGAGGCAGGCAAAGACCTCCCCTTTGAGTGTGTTTCCACTATTTCCTGAATTTGACTCAGAATCACTTGTTTCTGTGGACTCGAGCTCTCTCACAGGATCACACCTTTTTTGCATGAATTTTAACTGCGTCACACTTCAGCTTGAAATTTAAACTCTCTTTTGACTGCCAATACCAATACCCTATACCAAAACAACTCCTAGTTGTTTTTTGTCTCATTTTAAAAGATCTCTATTTACATACATCTATCAGCAGTTTCATCCTTTACAATCAGTATTTATGTCTTATACAACATCTAAACATTAACATATCACATAGAAAGATGTGAGAAATAGCTCAACAGTTCAGTTGACCGAAATAAACACAATGCCACACGTAATGTGACATAATATCACACTCATCAAGGTTACACACATTCACACACTGTCTGTCTTACTCAGGTGTCAAGCTTCTACCTCCCAAGAAGCAGGCACCCCTGGGTGTTTATACTCACAGCCGTTTCACCACTTTTAGATCTCCCAAACTTAGAACCTATCTATGTCAAATCTTATAATGACAGGGTTTCACTGTTCACCAACCCTCTGCCAAACACAGAGAAACGACTAGCGTGTGATAGCAGTGTGCCTACTCTACCACAACACGTCCAACAGATCAGAGATCTACAATTGCTTCATCAAGCGTCTGTTTTCATGGCGGGCCTATGTTCCCGTAATCCACATCCAGAGTTTAGTTGTGTTTAACTAACCTCAATCAATCTCTTCGCTGGCCCAATCTGTCCTGGTTCAGATGCCGTAAATTGTTCCTGATGGAGGATGTCCGCCCCCTGGCCTTGTGGAAAGGAGGTCTTCCCGGAGGTTGTAAGGTTCCGGGGGTGCACCATTTTAAGCAGGAGTCGTCGATCATCCACCATTGAAAAGCGTTGGCATCCGGCTCGAAGGACCAAGTTTTAAAATGTCAGGGAAATCTGCATAGAAGACCAAGACAAGTCTAAGTTCAAGGAACAGATATCAGACTAGTCAAGATTGTCTTTTCACTCGCAAGGGTCAGAGGAGTCGCTACAGACCACAGTCTCAAACAGACATCATGGAACTGACAGTGAGCGCTCACCCTCCTCAATATTTTATTAAAGAAAGAAATCAGAGGTTAGAAGCAAGAGATTCAATGTGGCAACAATTTACAATGGAAAAATTACGAGGAGGTTTTTAATATCTGTCATCCGGGTATGCACAATATGTGTTTCAAGGCATTTCTTGCTATTCTCCACACCTGTAACGAGTACTGAAGCAGGAGACTCAAATGCATGTTTGGAGATCAGAAGATTGTTATTTTAATCGTGCTGAGTAGGAAGGTTCTTCTGATTCTGTGGAGGAGATCCTGGACTAGTGGTTGTTGAGGATCCAGGAATCCGGCTGGCCGTGCGGTGATGGTGCAGGAGGTGCAGGCAGTGGAGTAGGGGTACAGGAGGTGCAGGCAGGCAGAAGCTCTGAGGCAGAAGAAACAAACGGAAATGACTCTGACGATGCGATGTGCAGGCAGAGATAAATAGCTAAATATCCCGCTCGAAGACCAACCATGAAGGGTTGACGAAAGGCGAGGACTGGCAGGTTGGTCCGGTCTTTATACCGTTAGAAGATTGGAGGCAGGTGTGAATGTGACGAGGTGGGTTGAGCGTTGACGTCAGCGGAAGAGGTTGTGACAGTACCCCCCTCTCTGACGGATGCCTCCAGGCGGCCCACCGGGCATCTCCGGATGGTCTCTATAAAAGTCCTGTAGGAGAGTCGGGTCTAAAATGTTCTTCCGTGGAACCCAGCATCTTTCCTCGGGGCCGTATCCTTCCCAGTCCACGAGATACTGAACTCCACGACCACGTCTCCTGGACCGCAGGATACGCCGGATGGTGTAGGCTGGGTGGTCGTCAATCATCCGAGGAGGAGGAGGGCTAGGGGTGGGAGTAGCCAAGGGCTAGAAGAAACAGGCTTAATGCAAGAAACTTAAAAGAGGGGTGAATCCTGAGGGTTCGGGGCAGTTTAAGGCGGACCACGGTTGGATTAATAATCCTCAAGATTTCAAAGGGGCCAATAAACTTGGGAGCCAGTTTTTTGGCATCAGTTTTCAGGGGAAGGTTTTTAGTGGACAGCCAAACCTTGTCTCCAGGGCAATACTTGGGTGCTGTCTGGCGGTGGCGGTTAGTCGAACGCTCATAACGCTTCGAAGTCTTTAAGAGCATGGAGCGAGCTCTGCGCCAGGTTCCCCGACACCGGCGGACATGTGCCATGACGGAGGGCACGGAGATCTCCTTCTCCAGAGAAGGAAACAGTGGTGGTTGGTAACCATACAGACACTAAAACGGAGACATACCCGTGGCAGAGGAGACCAAGGTGTTGTGGGCATATTCGACCCATGGCAGTTGGGTCGACCACGTGGAAGGCTGAGCCGAGGTGAGACAACGGAGGGTCTTTTCCAGTTCTTGGTTAGCCCTTTCTGCTTGTCCATTGGTTTGCGGATGGAAACCTGAGGACAGACTAACACTGGCTCCAATGGCGGAACAGAATGCCCTCCAAACAGCTAAAGTGAACTGAGGTCCACGGTCTGAGACAATGTCACTAGGCAGTCCATGTAATCTGAAGACATTGCTCGTGAGTAGGTCAGCTGTTTCTTTAGCCGACGGTAGGCTCGACAACGGGAGGAAGTGTGCAAATTTACTGAAACGATCGATAATGGTTAAGATGACAGATTTACCATGAGAGATTGGTAATCCAGTAACAAAATCCAGAGCTATATGAGACCATGGTCGACGAGGAATCGGGAGTGGTCGGAGGAAGCCAGAGCTGGGTTGATTGGAAGTCTTGTTACTGGCACAGACATGACAGGCGGAAACAAAAGACTTTGTATCCTGGTCTAGCGTGGGCCACCAGAACCTGCGCCGGAGGAAGGAGATTGTTCTAGTGACTCCGGGGTGACAAGTGAGTTTGGAAGAATGGGACCACTCTAACACTTTGGTCTTCATTGAGTCGGGAACAAAAAGCCTACCGGGGGGGCCATTGCCAGGATCTGGCTGCTGATGTTGGGCGCTCTTGACTTCCTCTTCAATTGTCCATGTGACTGCAGCCGAGATAAAGCAATTCCTGGGCAGAACGGTGTCTGGTGTCTCCAAAAGTCCAGTCTTCTCAGGGATACGGGAGAGAGCATCTGGCTTTGCGTTTTTGGACCCAGGCCTGAAAGTCAGGGAGAAATTAAAGCGTCCAAAGAAGAGTGCCAATCTGGCCTGACGGGAATTCAACCTCTTTGCAGATTGTATGTAGGCCAGATTCTTGTGATCAGTCCAGACGAGAGAAATGGTAGTTCTGCCACCTCAAGCCAGTGCCTCCATTCTTCTAAGGCAAGTTTTACCGCTAACAATTCCCGATTTCCCACATCGTAGTTGCTTTCAGCAGGTGACAGGCGGTGAGACATGAAGGCGCAGGGATGTAGCTTACCATCTTCGATGGAACGCTGAGAGAGAACCGCTCCGACCCCAACCTCAGAAGCGTCCACCTCGACCACAAATTGTTTTGATGGGTCTGGTTGGACCAGTATTGGCGCAGTAGTGAAGAGACGCTTCAGATTGGCGAAGGCAGCTTCAGCTTCAGAGGACCACTGGAAGTGTCTGGAAGTAGAAGTTAAGTGAGTGAGTGGAGCGGCGACCTTACTATAATTCCTGATGAATCTCCGGTAGAAGTTGGCGAAACCAAGAAACCTCTGGAGCTGTTTGAGGTTTGAGGGAGTTGGCCAGTCGACCACTGCCTTCACTTTCTCCGGGTCCATCTTAACCTGGCCACCCGCAATGATATAACCAAGGAAGGAAACTGACTTGGAATGAAATTGGCACTTCTCCGCCTTCACGTAGAGTTTGTTCTCGAGTTACCGCTGGAGGACTTGACGTACGTGTGTCACAACCTCTTCCGCTGACGTCACCGCCCAACCCACCTCGTCACATTCACACCTGCCTCCAATCTTCTGACGGCATAAAGACCGGACCAACCTGCCAGTCCTCGCCTGTTCGTCAACCCTTCATGGTTGGTTCTCGAGCGGGATAGTTAGTAATTTATCTCTGCCTGCACAACGCATCGTCAGAGTCTTTTCAGTTTGTCTCTTCTGCCTCAGATTCTGCCTGCCTGCACCTCCTGAACCCCTACTCCACTGCCTGCACCTCCTGCACCATCACCGCACGGACAGCCGGATTCCTGGATCCTCAACCACTAGTCCAGGATCTCCTCCACGGAATCAGAAGAACCTTCCGCTCAGCACGATTAAATAACCATCTTCTAATCCCCAACCTACATTTGAGTCTCCTGCTTCCGTACTCGTTACAGAACGAACAGGCCACGATGGACTCAGCAGATTTGGACGCTGTGCGCAAGGCTGTCTCGTCTCAAGGTGCTCTTTTAAGCCAACATGACCAAACGTTGGAAGAGTTAGTTGGGGTCATCAGAGAACTGTCGGTGAGTGTGGCCCGCCTGCGTGACGGGCTAACCCCGCCGTTAGCCACTGCTCCAACACCTCACCCACCCATTGTCTCCGACCCGCCCGCCGTTACGACTCATTCCGTTGCCGCTCCACATCCTCACCTGCTCCGCGAACCTTGGGTTCCTGCGCCTGAGAGGTATGACGGAGATCTGGGTCAATGCCAATCCTTCCTCTTGCAGTGCGAGATTGTCTTCGAGCAACAACCATACACTTACTCCTCTGATGGGTCCAAGATTGCTTTCATTATGAGCCTGCTTCGCGGAAGCGCACTGTCCTGGGCGGCTGCAGTGAAGGAGAGAGGAGCTGAGACGGCGCTTCATTATTCCGCCTTTGTTTCCGAGATGAGGAAGGTGTTTGATCATCCCGTCAGTGGTAAGGACGCATCCAAACGGCTGCTGACGCTGTGCCAGTGCGCGCGCAGCGTCGCGGAGTACAGTGTGGCTTTTCGGACCCTCTCGGCCGAAGCGGGATGGGAAGAGGAATCGCTCCAGGCAGTTTACCACCAGGGGTTAAACGAAGCCGTCAAGGACCACCTCGTATCTTATCCGGAAGCCACTAGCCTGGATGATTTAATTGCGCTGTCTATTAGGGTCGACAACCGCCACCGTGAGCGGAGGAGACAAAGACAGCAGCAAACCACGCCGAACCCAGTCTCCGCCCAGCCTCGTCAATCGCTCCTTCCGATTGGTCACACCCCCAAGGATGAAGGCACACCTGCTCCCCCGCCCAATGACACTTCAGAGCCGATGCAGTTGGGGCGTTATCGCATTGATCCGGAGGAGCGGCGCCGTCGCATTCAGTCCAACAGCTGTCTGTATTGTGGGAGAAGCGGACACTTCTTAACCACCTGTCCTCACCGTCCGTTAAACGGGCAGGCTCGCTAGAATCGGGGAGACTCCTAGCGAGCCGCACCTCCTTCCCACAATCTCCCCGTCCGCGCACCAAGTTTGACGTCACCATAACCCACCAAGGTCAGTCACTTAAATTGTCTGCACTCATTGATTCTGGTGCTGATCAAAACTTTATTGATGGCAACACCGTGAAAACCTTTAATATTTCGACCTTTCTGCTCCCTGAACCGCTTGAAGCAAATGCTTTAGATGGCCGTCTCCTGGCTTCAATCACCCGTATGACTGCTCCTGTGCGCCTCCTGCTGTCCGGTAACCATCAGGAGGAAATTAGTTTTTATGTTCTGGACTCCCCATTCGTGCCTGTGATCCTTGGACGCCCATGGCTTCTCAAACATAACCCCCACATTGACTGGAGAAATGAGAAAATCATAAGTTGGAGTCTAAACTGTCATAAAGTTTGTCTTCTCTCCGCTTTACCTCCCACTTTTGGTCCTCCTTGTACCATTGACACCACTGATCTGTCTCTCATTCCAGTTGAGTACCAAGATTTGAGAGCTGCGTTCAACAAAGAGAAAGCCACATCTTTACCACCTCATCGGCCTTATGATTGTGCAATTGATCTGTGGCCAGGTGCCCAGTTACCCAAGTCTCGCTTGTACAACCTCTCTCGCCCTGAACGGGAGGCCATGGAGCGCTATCTAAAGGAGTCCCTTGAAGCTGGCATTATAAGGCCTTCAGTCTCTCCACTTGGTGCTGGCTTCTTCTTTGTTGAAAAGAAGGACAAGAGTCTACGCCCCTGCATTGATTTCAGAGGACTCAACAGCATCACAATTAAAAACAAATATCCTCTCCCTCTTATAAATTCTGCTTTTGACGTTCTTCAGGGAGCCACCATTTTTACAAAACTGGACCTTCGAAACGCCTACCACCTGGTCCGGATAAGAGAAGGTGACGAGTGGAAAACTGGTTTTAACACCCATCTCGGCCACTTTGAATATCTGGTCATGCCTTTTGGTCTCTCTAATGCTCCGGCTGTTTTTCAACATCTGGTCAATGACATTTTAAGAGACATGTTAAACCAGTTTGTCTTCGTCTATTTAGATGACATTCTCAGCTTTTCGAAGGATCTGGAAGAACACCGAAATCACGTACGTCAAGTCCTCCAGCGGTTACTCGAGAACAAACTCTACGTGAAAGCTGAGAAATGCGAATTTCATTCCAAGTCTGTCTCCTTCCTTGGTTATATCATTGCGGGTGGCCAGGTTAAGATGGACCCGGAGAAAGTGAAGGCAGTGGTCGACTGGCCAACTCCCTCCAACCTCAAACAGCTCCAGAGGTTTCTTGGTTTCGCCAACTTCTACCGGAGATTCATTCGGAATTACAGTAAGGTCGCCGCTCCACTCACTCACTTAACCTCTACTTCCAGACACTTCCAGTGGTCCTCTGAAGCTGAAGCTGCCTTCGCCAATCTTAAGCGTCTCTTCACTACTGCGCCAATACTGGTCCAACCAGACCCATCAAAACAATTTGTGGTCGAGGTGGACGCTTCTGAGGTTGGGGTCGGAGCGGTTCTCTCTCAGCGTTCCACCGAAGATGGTAAGCTACATCCCTGCGCCTTCATGTCTCACCGCCTATCACCTGCTGAAAGCAACTACGATGTGGGAAATCGGGAATTATTAGCGGTAAAACTTGCCTTGGAAGAGTGGAGGCACTGGCTTGAGGGGGCAGAACTACCATTTCTCGTCTGGACCGATCACAAGAATCTGGCCTATATACAATCTGCAAAGAGGTTGAATTCCCGCCAGGCCAGATGGGCACTCTTCTTTGGACGCTTTAATTTCTCCCTGACTTTCAGGCCTGGGTCCAAAAACGCAAAGCCAGATGCTCTCTCCCGTATCCCTGAGAAGACTGGACTTTTGGAGACACCTGACACCGTTCTGCCAAGGAACTGCTTCATCTCTGCTGCCGTCACGTGGACAATAGAAGAGGAAGTTAAGAATGCCCAACATCAGCAGCCAGATCCTGGCAATGGCCCCCCCGGTAGGCTTTTTGTTCCCGACTCTATGAAGACCAAAGTGTTAGAGTGGGCCCACTCTTCCAAACTCACTTGTCACCCCGGAGTCACTAGAACAATCTCCTTCCTCCGGCGCAGGTTCTGGTGGCCCACGCTAGACCAGGATACAAAGTCTTTTGTTTCCGCCTGTCATGTCTGTGCCAGTAACAAGACTTCCAACCAACCCAGCTCTGGCTTCCTCCGACCACTCCCGATTCCCGGTCGACCTTGGTCTCATATAGCTTTGGACTTTGTTACTGGGTTACCAATCTCTCAGGGAAAATCTGTCATCTTAACCGTTATCGATCGTTTCAGTAAATTTGCACACTTCCTCCCGTTGCCTAGCCTACCGTCGGCTAAAGAAACAGCTGACCTACTTATGAGCAATGTCTTCAGATTACATGGACTGCCAAGCGACATTGTCTCAGCCCGGGGTCCACAGTTCACTTCAGCTGTTTGGAAGGCATTCTGTTCCGCCATTGGAGCCAGTGTTAGTCTGTCCTCAGGTTTCCATCCACAAACCAACGGTCAAGCAGAAAGGGCCAACCAAGAACTGGAAAAAACCCTCCGTTGTCTCATCTCGGCTCAGCCTTCCACTTGGTCAACCCAACTGCCATGGGTCGAATATGCCCACAACACCTTGGTCTCTTCTGCTACGGGTATGTCTCCGTTTGAATGTCTGTATGGTTACCAGCCACCGCTGTTTCCTTCTCAGGAGAAGGAGATCTCCGTGCCCTCTGTCATGGCACACATCCGCCGATGTCGGGGAACCTGGCGCAGAGCTCGCTCCACGCTCGTAAAGACTTCTAAGCGTTACGAGCGTTTGACTAACCGCCACCGCCAGACAGCACCCAAGTATTGCCCTGGAGACAAGGTTTGGCTTTCCACTAAGAACCTCCCCCTGAAGACTGATGCCAAGAAACTGGCTCCCAAGTTTATTGGTCCCTTTGAAATCTTGAGGATTATTAATCCAACCGTGGTCCGCCTTAAACTGCCCCGAACCCTCAGGATTCACCCCTCTTTTCATGTCTCTTGCATTAAGCCTGTTTCTTCTAGCCCCTTGGCTACTCCCACCCCTAGCCCTCCTCCCCCTCGGATGATTGATGACCACCCAGCCTACACCGTCCGGCGTATCCTGCGGTCCAGGAGACGTGGTCGTGGAGTTCAGTATCTCGTGGACTGGGAAGGATACGGCCCCGAGGAGAGATGCTGGGTTCCACGGAAGAACATTTTAGACCCGACTCTCCTACAGGACTTTTATAGAGACCATCCGGAGATGCCCGGTGGGCCGCCTGGAGGCGTCCGTCGGAGGGGGGGTACTGTCACAACCTCTTCCGCTGACGTCACCGCCCAACCCACCTCGTCACATTCACACCTGCCTCCAATCTTCTGACGGCATAAAGACCGGACCAACCTGGCAGTCCTCGCCTGTTCGTCAACCCTTCATGGTTGGTTCTCGAGCGGGATAGTTAGTAATTTATCTCTGCCTGCGCAACGCATCGTCAGAGTCTTTTCAGTTTGTCTCTTCTGCCTCAGATTCTGCCTGCCTGCACCTCCTGAACCCCTACTCCACTGCCTGCACCTCCTGCACCATCACCGCACGGCCAGCCGGATTCCTGGATCCTCAACCACTAGTCCAGGATCTCCTCCACGGAATCAGAAGAACCTTCCGCTCAGCACGATTAAATAACCATCTTCTGCTTCCGTACTCGTTACAACGTGATTTCTGTGTTCTTCCAGATCCTTCGAAAATATGAGGATGTCATCTAAATAGACGAAGACAAACCGATTTAACATGTCTCTTAAGATGTCATTGACCAGATGTTGAAAAACGGCCGGAGCATTAGATAGACCAAAAGGCATGACTAGATATTCAAAGTGGCCGAGATGGGTGTTGAAACCAGTCTTCCACTTGTCCCCTTCTCTTATCCGGACCAGGTGGTAAGCGTTTCGAAGGTCCAGTTTTGTAAAGATGGCGGCTCCCTGAAGAACATCAAAAGCAGAATTTATAAGAGGGAGAGGATATTTGTTTTTAATTGTGATGCTGTTGAGTCCTCTGCAAACGATGCAGGGCGTAGACTCTTGTCTTTCTTTTCCACAAAGAAGAAACCAGCACCAAGTGGAGAGACTGAAGGCCTTATAATGCCAGCTTCAAGGGACTCCTTTAGATAGCGCTCCATGGCCTCCCGTTCAGGGCGGGAGAGGTTGTACAAACGAGACTTGGGTAACTGGGCACCTGGCAACAGATCAATTGCACAATCATAAGGCCGATGAGGTGGTAAAGACGTGGCTTTCTCTTTGTTGAACGCAGCTCTCAAATCTTGGTACTCAACTGGAATGAGAGACAGATCAGTGGTGTCACTGGTACAAGGAGGACCAAAAGTGGGAGATAAAGCGGAGAGAAGACAAACTTTATGACAGTTTAGACTCCAACTTATGATTTTCTCCATTCTCCAGTCAATGTGGGGGTTATGTTTGAGAAGCCATGGGCGTCCAAGGATCACAGGCACGAACGGGGAGTCCAGAACATAAAAACTAATTTCCTCCTGATGGTTACCAGACAGAAGGAGGCGCACAGGAGCAGTCATACGGGTGATTGAAGCCAAGAGACGGCCATCTAAGGCATTTGCTTCAAGCGGTTCAGGGAGCAGAAAGGTCGAAATATTAAAGGTTTTAACAGTGTTGACATCAATAAAGTTTTGATCAGCACCAGAATCAATGAGAGCAGACAATCTAAGTGACTGACCTTGGTGGGATATGGTGACGTCAAACTTGGTGCGCGGACGGGGAGATTGTGGGAAGGAGGTGCGGCTCGCTAGGAGTCTCCCCGATTCTAGCGAGCCTGCCCGTTTAACGGACGGTGAGGACAGGTGGTTAAGAAGTGTCCGCTCCTCCCACAATAGAGACAGCTGTTGGACTGAATGCGACGGCGCCACTCCTCCGGATCAATGCGATAACGCCCCAACTGCATCGGCTCTGAAGTGTCATTGGGCGGGAGAGCAGGTGTGCCTTCATCCTGCGCCCTGGCGCAGCGTCAGCAGCCGTTTGGATGCGTCCTTACCACTGACGGGATGATCAAACACCTTCCTCATCTCGGAAACAAAGGCGGAATGAAGCGCCGTCTCAGCTCCTCTCTCCTTCACTGCAGCCGCCCAGGACAGTGCGCTTCCGCGAAGCAGGCTCATGACAAAAGCAATCTTGGACCCATCAGAGGAGTAAGTGTATGGTTGTTGCTCGAACACAATCTCGCACTGCAAGAGGAAGGATTGGCATTGACCCAGATCTCCGTCATACCTCTCAGGCGCAGGAACCCAAGGTTCGCGGGGCAGGTGAGGAGGTGGAGCGGCAACGGAATGAGTCGTAACGGCGGGCGGGTCGGAGACAATGGGTGAGTGAGGTGTGGGAGCAGTGGCTAACGGCTGGGTTAGCCCGTCACGCAGGCGGGCCACACTCACCGACAGTTCTCTGATGACTCCAACTAACTCTTCCAATGTTTGGTCATGTTGGCTTAAAAGAGCACCTTGAGATGAGACAGCCTTGCGCACAGCGTCCAAACCTGCTGAGTCCATCGTGGCCTGTTCGTTCTGTAACGAGTACTGAAGCAGGAGACTGAAATGCAGGTTTGGAGATCAGAAGATTGTTATTTTAATCGTGCTGAGTAGGAAGGTTCTTCTGATTCTGTGGAGGAGATCCTGGACTAGTGGTTGTTGAGGATCCAGGAATCCGGCTGGCCATGCGGTGATGGTGCAGGAGGTGCAGGCAGTGGAGTAGGGGTACAGGAGGTGCAGGCAGGCAGAAGCTCTGAGGCAGAAGAAACAAACGGAAATGACTCTGACGATGCGATGTGCAGGCAGAGATAAATAGCTAAATATCCCGCTCGAAGACCAACCATGAAGGGTTGACGAACAGGCAGGACTGGCAGGTTGATCCGGTCTTTATACCGTCAGAAGATTGGAGGCAGGTGTGAATGTGACGAGGTGGGTTGGGTGGTAACGTCAGCGGAAGAGGTTGTGACAACACCTGAATCTTACACAACGTGTGGTTATTCGGCCTTGTTTCCATTTGTTCTCTTCAGCAGTGCACAGTGACATTGTGACATTTAATCATAGATAACATAACATTTGATTAATTCCTTTTACACCTAGACAACGTACCCCTTTGCTGTCAGAGGTTACTCATGAGATTGATGAAGTATATGTGGAATATGCTCCCGGTAAGACCCTGTTCATCGCAGACGCCTTATCAAGAACTCCACTGCCTAACTCAGACACTGACAAACTGAATTAAACTCTACTTCTACTTCTAACAGACACAGACAGACTGGAAAACAAAAGAGATCATTCAGCAAAAACTCACAAACGGAAAGCGCATGGCAAAATGTCCATGGTCAGGAGAGGAATCATCCAAGATGTCGAGTCGAACATGGAGGGTCATACCAGGGTGAACACAAGTGACGAACAGACGCCGGTTGATCAGATTCAGGTGTGTGTGTGTGTCTGTGGTGGGAAAAAGACCCCAGGAAAAGATGCAGGATCTTTCGCACACTGTAGGACGGATGGTCGTTGAAGACGAGGGCAGGAGGAGGCACGCTGGGCTGGGGAGGCGCCGGCTGGAAGGCAATCTCAGCGGCAGTGGTCTGGACTGGAAGATAAGGCTACTCTGGTTTGGACAGCGCTCAGGAGGGCGTCTAGAAGGTCTGACTGGAACCAACTCTGGAGTCTGAGCAGTGCAATGCGGTGAGCGACCTGAGAAAGAACACCGCTGCCCATTGCACTGTGAGAGCGAGGTAAGTCCAACCTGGATTTGAGTCACAGGGAGAGGACGAGGGGTCTTGAGACAAGCAGGACAGGTCCCAAGAACGTGACCAGCCACACCACAGTACAAGCACAACCCATGAGCTAACCGGTATGGGCTCCTTAGGTCCTGCTGCGTGACCAAAGGAAATGCACTGGTCTCTATTGTACCGAGAAAGTGAAATGAATCCAACCTGGGTACTTGTCACAGGGGGAGAATGAGGGTTCTTGGGACATACAGGGCAGGTTCTAAGGAAGTGACCAGCTGCACCACAATATAAACACAACCCTTGAGCTAACCAGTACTGACGCTCCACAGGTGGGAGACGAGTTCTTCCCACCTGCATGGCTTCCTCCGGCTCTTGAAGAATAACTGGTCAGGTTTAGGGTCAGGGAGGTGGAGCGGTGTCTTTGTGGTAAAACCTCGTTCAGACCCAGACTCGCGTTGTCGCTCACGAAGCCTGTTGTCAATCCCAATGGCAAGTTTTATTAGCTCTTCTAAGCTCTCGGATTCATCTCGCTTGGAGAGCTGGTCGCGGACGACATTATTGAGGGTGGCTCATTCCAGCCCGACTCTGAAGCAAGTACCCGAAAACGAAGGCTAAACTGGGAAACAGAGAGCTCACCCTGGCAAAGGGCCAACAGACTGGACGAGGTACAGGCGGTGTTCTGGAAAGGTATGTCAAACACCCGGGTCACCTTGTCAGAAAAAGTTAAGCGAAACAGTGCAGGAATAATATATGATCTACAGGATATCATTAATCAGAGAGCAGTCAGCAACTTGAATCCCGTAAGCCTGGAGACGCGGACCACTCTACACAACATCGGCCTGCTGTGCCGGCCAGATCAGCTGAGTCTCCCCCCAGCAGAGGCCATCCCCGGCTACATCTGAGGCGATGCAAGAGGATTTACAGCTAAGCTAAAAGCGAACGCATTCCGACCACCGCTTCCATCAGCCCTGCTCGCTATTGTACGTTCCCTGGAAAACAAACTGGACTACCGGACACCACCATTAGTCTGGACGGGCTAACAACATTCAGACCAGACAGGAGCAAAGCGTTTACAGGAAAAACCCGGGGAGGCGGTGTTTGCATATACACTAGCAACTGTTGATGTAACAACACTGCCCTGGTCTCCAGTCATTGCTGTGTGGACATAGAATTTATGATAGTGAGATGCAGACCATTCTACCTGCCCCGGGAATTCACCAGCGTCACTATTGTAGCTGTCTACATTCCACCAAGCACAAATTGAAACAAGCCCTGAGTGTTTAAGCGAGCCATCAGTAACGAGCATTCCACACACCCGGAGGACGTGTTTATTGTTGATGGAAACTTTAACTAGGCCGATATGAAAACTGTGCTCCCCAACTTTTACCAGCATGTGGATTTCGCTACCAGAGGGCAGAATACGCTGGACTTTGTCGACACAAATATCAAGAAGGCATTCAGAGCAGCCCCCTGCCCCCACCTTGACCACCTTGCTGTTATGCTAATCCCTGCATATCAGCCCTTGCTCACCAGAGGAAAAATCTGCTGTGAAGGAGGTGAGAGTGTGGCCAGAGGGAGCCATGTCTGTACTGCAAGAGCGTACTGAATGCACGGTGCAACAGATAAAATGTTTGTGAGAGCATGAACGAGTTGGTTTGACCAGACACATGGTCTTTCTTTGCACTGTTACCGTCATCACACAAAAACTGACTCTTGTAAAGGTTGGCCCTCACCTGTGGTGATGAAACAAGACTCTCTGAACTTCCTCTTGTAGTTTTCTAGTTTTCTAGGTCGAGTGTCTTTTTCTTGGCAGGTTGTTGTAGCTCCATTATTTTATCTTTCATCAATTAAATGAACTTGTCATCAAGTTGATGACCAAATTCCTTGCACAGTATATACCTAATGAAGCCTCACTCACTGCACCTCTCAGACAGCTGCTGAGGAAAGACGCTGTGTGGCAGTGGTGTCCTCATCACAGTCTTGCTTTGAAGACACTGAAGGACACACTGACACAAGCACCAGTGTTGAAGTATTATGATCACAAGAAATCGCTGACACTTCAAGCTGACTCCTTGAAGGATGGATTGGGAGCATGTCTGATCCAGGAAGGGCATCCGGTCTGTTATGCCTCACGAGCACTCACAGACACTGAGAAGAGGTACTCACAAATCAAGAAGGAGATGCTAGCCGTAGTGTTCGCAGCCAAGAGATTTCACCAGTATGTGTACGGCAGGCAAGTAACGGTGCAGTCAGACCACCAGCCTCTGGAGGTTATTGTGAGAAAGCCACTGAACAGGGCACCAGCACGTCTACAAGGGATGTTGTGCAGAACTGCAGAAATATGATCTAGATATAAGGTACACACCAGGCAAAAATTTGCTCATAGCAGACACACTTTCAAGAGCTACAATGGACACAGGAGAGACTGATGCTGAAAACCCCTGTGATGAGAAGGTGGTGTACACTATGGAGGCCACTGATACTTTGAGCGAATAAACACAAAGACAGCTGAAGGAAGGGACTCTAGCTGATGAAGTATTGCAGGCTGTTTTGGAATGGAATTGTAATGGTGGGTGACAAGATTGTTATTCCTCTGAACTTCAGGAAAGTTATTTTGGAGAAGTTACATCTTGCTCACCAAGGAGAGCAGCGCATGAAAGCCAAAGCAAGAAAGGTCCTCTTCTGGCCTGGTATGACAAGAGAAATTGAGATGATGGTAAAGAAGTGTCTGCAATGTCCGCAGTTGTAGCCCAGGAAGCAGGCTGAGCCACTTCCACCTCATGAAATTCCAGAGTTAACGAATAATTTGTAGAATAATTTGACATGCCATTAGATACATGTACAGCAGTTAGTTAAATGATAACATGTTTTTCAGTATCAATGGAATGTTGACAGTTATCCACCCACTCTGTTGGGTTTTGACAATGTTAATGGGGGAGAGTCTTATGGAGCACAATACCATGTTCTACCTTTGTGCTCAAACAGTCAACACCACAGAATATACGTAAGAGGATACAAGAACTGCAGTCCTAACAGAAACTTAACTATGACTGGAGGACAAAGCCCCTGTCAGTGTTTGTTCCTGGAGACTGGAAGACTCCAGAAGGCAAGACATTACGGAGGAAGAGAAGACATCTGAGGAAAATACACCCAAGCCTGTTCAGGCACACAGATGATGATGAACAGGAACGCTGGGATAGAAATCCCTCAGAATGAACCAGTCAACAATACACCCCAGGATGCAACACCAGAAATTCCACTTTTAACAATGAATATGAACAGTAACCCAGTCCCTACACGGTACACCAGAAGCGGAAGGGCAGTGAAGTGTCCCAGCAGATACAGAGACTAAATGTTTGGTCATTTATGTTATGCTCAAGGACAGTTTACATATTGAGTATGGGATTGCAGTACATGTTAGCATTGGATATCATAGCTACAGTAAAAGTTGGTGACAGTTAAATTCATAGGGATAGATTTTCAACTTCAGGAAAAGATGGATGTAGCAAGTGTCAATAAGTGAATACTGAAAACCTGCGTCGAGCTCATCTCTTTACAGAATTATAAAAAAAAAAAAAAAAAAAAAAAAAAACAACCCACGAACAGTGTAGTTATAACAACGCACATTACCCGGAGCCGCGACAACTCGCACTTCCGGATCAGAGAGTCTGACAACATTCTGCGATGCTGCAGCTGGTGTGGTGACGTCGTTCATAAACTGGAGTCAAGATATCAGACTCTTCCGCGGTCGCAGTCAAGCTATCCACGGTCAGATTTTGAGTGCGCGCAGAGACCTCACTTTACGGTAGCAATGAAACGGAGCCGAAGACGGCGAGTTGAAATAAACAAACCGAATGATTCTTGCTACAGAAACTTTTACACGTTATTTCTTATTTTGAGTCGAATTAATATTTGAACGAGAGAAATTAAAATCTGTATCATTTTGGTCAAACATGATTGGTGTTTTTATTTTACGTCGGAAACATCCGGAATGACTTCATTAATTTGCTAAATACAGTCCTGCTAACATTATGTGATATTACATTTTATTACAGTGGATCATTTTCATTACTTATGCACAGGCCTGTGATTAAATATGCATTTATATTACAGTGTCATGTACTTTGACCAAAGAGACAAAAGGTCTGTGAATAACAACATCACACCCTCATAGCAGAGTAGTAGAGTAGTAGCTATCACCGGACTGAGTTTGGTCACATATCATGGCAGAATTTTGGAATTATCCAGGATTAATTCTGCAATTAAAGTGAATTGAGAATAACGAGAATTACTTTTGACTCCAATTTTCAGAAAAAAACAGTCAGAAATCAGTCTGGTGATAGCTACTGCTCTCTACGATGAGGACGAATGTAGTAAAATGTATTATTACATAATGATAGCAGGACTGCATTGATCAAATGAATGGTGTCATTATGATGTTTCCGACGTAAAATAAAAACACCAATCATGTTTGACCAACATGATATAGATTTTCATTTCTTAACTATTAATTCGGCTCAAAAATAAGAAATAACGTATAAAAGTTTCTGTGGCAAGAATCATCCGTTTTGTTTGTTTCAACTCGCAGTCTTCGGCGCTATTTCATTGTTACCGTAATGTGAGGTCTCTGCGCGCACTCAAAATCTGACTGTGGATAGCTTGACTGCGACCGCGGAAGAGTCGGATATCTTGACTCCAGTGTTAAAAAAAACTACCGTCAGGACTGACGTTTTGAACGCTCTCATTGCCATCTCACATTTCCATAAATATTGAGGATGACGCACTGCTCATCGAGAAGTGACGGGGACTGGCAGGGTCTTGTAGCTGAGGTAAGTGAGCCGGCACTAGATACTGTAGAGTCTGTGCGCCATATGGAAAGCCGAGTGACTGTACTTGTCACGAGTACATACAAATGTATTATGTTTTTCTTCGAACTAACACTCCAAATATTTCTGACTAGCAATTGTCTGTTCGGATCCTTGAATTTAGAAATTTACTAGTTAAGAGCTAATATCTGATCCAAGCCGACCTATCAGTATTTAAGTATCAGGTATCATACGCATAACAGATGACTCTAACACATTTTAGAGAGTCACTGTTCACATCGTTTCGATCTTTCCATTTGATGTCAACTTGTGGGTTAATATTGGGGGTTAAAACAAAATAGCTCAGTTACTATAAATGTGTTTTAGTTCCATTAAGCGTAAAGGTTGAGTTTGGCCATTTGTTTTAGATGGTTAGGTATAGGGTGAGAGGCAGGGGAAAGCATTATGTTAATGCAGGTCAATGACAGTCGTCACTAAGGTAGGAAGACAAACGTGTGTGTTCTGTACTTTGTTTATCCTACTTTGTCGCTACCAATTCCTGACAAAACACTGTCCTTGTGAGAACCGTATGACATTGTGGGTACATTAGTCCCCATTTAGTCCCCACAAGGTTAAGCTTCAATTTTTAGGATGATGACTTCAAAGTAACTGGGTCTTTATAATTAGGTTTAAGTTTGGTTCATAATTATGGTTCAAGGTTAGCCATTTGTTTTGGATGGTTAAGTTTAGTGTAAGTGGCTGGGGAAAGCATTAACCTCACAATGTCCCCACAAGGATAGAAAAAAAACACATGTGTGTAGGGAAGAACCACTGCATTAACTTTGTATGAAAACACCCACAAGACAAACATTTAAGTGAAAACACACCAGGTTCCACCCACCTTGACCTGTTATTGATACAGCGTTGTGTGTTCTTGTCAAGGCTGGTTGGTTCATATGCTCAGATAGGTTCTCCTTCATGTTGTTTTAATTTATCCTAATTGAAAATAGTTTGTACATCACAATTCATGTCAGATAAAAATCAGTTTTAGATGTGTTAGTTTATTTTTGATCAAATTATTATTTTGTTGTATCTGGTGGAAGCCACGCTACTTTGTTCTGACATGTTTGGAGGCGTGAGAGCAATTTCTTGGTGATGTGAGTGAGGAGAGTGTTACAGCAGTCCAAAAGGTAGAATATTAATGCATGAATGGGTTTGATTTACAGGTCATTTGCAGCTGAAGCAAGAAAGATTGGACTGTTTTTTATCATGGGAATTCATAAGATAAGGAATAGCCGGCTGTCTATTGGAGTTATGTATTTGGAGCCGAGGCTACTATCACTGAGCTAGGAGAGTTATATTTCTGTTTTTTGACTGGTTCAAAAAAATTGTGACATTATCAAGACATGCTTAAAGTGCAGCCATTCCTTGACAGTTCTTTATGGGTAAGCAAATCTGTGTGTACTCCATATTGCAGCGGAAAGATGTGGTGTTGCTGGATGATTTGTCCAAGAGGTTGCATGTACACATCCATAAATCATTTATAGTATAATAAAAAATGATAACAGACAATTACATAAAATATAAAATATTCTTCGCTGTCCTTAACACCGTCTGCAGCCTCTTCGTCTCTGTCTCAGTGCACCTGAAGAACCACATTGTAATAGCGTAGGTCAGCAGGCTCTCTATACTGCATCGGTAGAAACTCACCAGCCGCCAGGTGTTCAGGTTTTCCCTCCTGAGGACTTTAAGGATGTACAACTGCTGCTGGGCGTTCTTCTCTGCTGCAATGTGGATGCCAAGATATTTGAATGTCTCTACTCTGTCTACATGTTTGCGGTTGATGAACAGGGGTGCAGGGGCAGCTTTGTTCTTTCTGAAGTCCACAATGACCACTCCTTGGTTTTGGTGGCGTTGAGAGTAAGGTTGTTTGAGGAGCACCAATGTTCCAGGCTAAGCACTTCCCCCTGTTATCAGGCCCACAATCAATGTGCAGAGAGAGTATGTGAGAGTGTGTGTGGAAGAGAGCTGTCAACCAAGTTTAATATGCTGGGGTCCGTTGGTCAGGAAGTATTTAATCCCTGTGTTGGACAGCTTGCGGACCAGGATGTTTATTATTATGGTGTTGAAAGCAGAAATGTAGTCAACGTGTGGCACAAGTGTTCCGATTTAGGCTCTATGTGGCTCAGTGCTGAGTGGAGGGTGACGACTATGGCGTCCTCTGTTGAATAGTTTGATCAGTATGCATACTGATGCGGGTCCACTGTGGGTGGAAGACAGTCTTTAATGTGCTGCAAGACGAGTCTGCGGAAGCACTTTGTGATGATGTGGGTCAGTGTTACGGGTCGAGGACTTTTTTGGATCGATGGATAGAGTTGGGCTGCCAAGAATAGTAGATGCGTTATGATGACATTGATAATCAAAAGCACTGATGCCAGATTTAATGGTCGACGATGTCATTTAAAAAAAGTTTTGTTTCCCAAAACTGGCACAGCACCGTCTGCTGTCATGTCAGCAGGCTTTTAGCTAGAGGGACATCTGGGGCATTTGTCCACTGGACGCACATTTGTCTTACAGATGGACGCCCATTTCTTTTTTAGACGGACTCTCTAAATTTTTAATCAGTGCCTGCGTAATGCCCCAATCATAGTCTTATATCCGTGAAAAGGAAGTTTCCGCGCAGTATTTTCGCAGAATGTGATAAATTCCCCGCATCTCAACCCAGGACCGGCACCGGAGCCTTGGCCACCGCGGTTGCCATATTTGTTTACGGGTCAAATCTTGCGGTATTTCGCATCTCGCAATTTGCGACACTCGCATTTTTATTGGTTGACGCGGCAAGGAAGAGCTGTCGGCTGTTTGACGCTGATTACAAAAGGAAAAGCCAGGTAAGTTCAAAACTTTCAACAATTGTTTACAAAACGAACTGAAACAATGCTGCATGAACTCCTGTGAGAACTGCATGCAGCGTTTGCCGAACAACGCATGAACAACGTTTAAAATATTTCATATAGAAATATTCAGTTTTTGCAGTCCTTTTTTCATGTAAAGGCTGTAAAACATTTTCCAAACCAAATCTTTGTGTGAAAAATTAAAAAGACAAGACAGACAACACTCAGCTTCTTCAGGTCAGAATTGTTTTCTTGTTTGAATGTTTATATGTGTGAAAGTTCAGAAAACCATCACAGATTCACAGCTGATACAACTCTGTGCTTGTCTTGCATCACGATATGACGGAAGATGAACAAAACTGTCGATGAGATAGCATGTAGCAAGGGAAATAATTATTATTTTTAATTCATCAGGGTTAGTTATCTGAAGGAGAGAGTCCCATCCCTTCATCAGATCAGGAGAGCGAGGAAGAGGCTCCATCACCACCAAAGAAGAAGAAGAAGTGGATTTGCTGATTTTGACTTTGGACCTGCTCAAGAAATATACCTCCAGTTCCCCAGGTGTTTCTGCGTTATGAATTTGTTATTGTGGCAACATTTACGATATTTGATGCAATATGTTTGGTTTTATAAAATTATACAGTACGTTTGTACAAATATATGTGTACAGAGTTTAAAGACAAATGTGTTCTTATTGGCTATGAATTACAGCGATGCGGAAAAATTATTGTTTGTAACTCTTTTTCCAAATCATGAAGACATTTCAACATTTAAGTGCTCAGAAGCCTGATTCTCACTCGCAGAGGAAACTTTGTGCATACTGTACGCGCGTCATATGTGCTAATGCTCTTCTAACTCACCACACAACAGACAGACCCCAAAATGGGAAAAAAAATCCAGAATGTGGCCTTGTTGTGGCTCAGTGTTGAGGTATTGAGGTATATGGCATGCAATATCAATATATGTAATTTTATCCATATCATTCAGCTCAATCAATAACGTTTACATGTATTTTCCATTTACACGTTGTGTAATTTCTCTTTCCTTTCTCTGTGCCATATCTACTTCATCGTCATTTCATTTTCCGTTCCTCAATGTGAATAATGCAAATTGCTAATTCTTATCACTGTTTTAAATGTTTGTAAACTATTACACTAGTTGCCATAGTTGATGTGAACTGAATGCTCGGTCCCATCATTACTTCACAATTGGCTTATTTGAGTCTTGTTTCTGAAATGCGTTGCAGTTCTATTTGCCTTTGAGCTGGTTTGACTGCTTTTGGTGGCCAACTGCCATTTTTTGTCTTTTCTTTCTGCTGTGTATTCATTTCCATGGCTCATCTGTCTGTCTTTGTATAATGTAAAACACTGTGACCGTATAGTCATAACTAGGGCTGTCCGGATGCCACCTGTTTGCACACCAAGCACAAGTACGTGTACTGGCATTTGAGTACTTGTAGATAGGTCAGTCAAAATGTTTTGTAGTTGAGGTTTATTTCCAAAGTAGAATCAAATAGGAACTTGAATTCACATGTATACCGATAACGTGCATCGCTGCGACAGCAGCTGCTAACTGAATGGAGCTATTGAAAAACGTGGACCCAGAGAATGCAGACGCTGCATTTACTGTACGTCATTAATGCAGCCTGTTGGAAATACACCTCCCGTGTATCTCCGTGCATCCATTTACTCATGAGAATGACTGCCAAGAATCCAACAAGTTGCATCCAAGAATGTATTCCCTGACAGAGGAGTCTAATACATAAGCAGAATTCTGGGTCAGCAGCTACACCTGACTTAGCCTTAGCAGTAGTCCGGTAGAGCAATAAAAAAATATCTGAGGCCTTGAACCCTTTAAACACAAAAGTTTCTCTACGTGAGTGCTGTCCTCGTCTGATTGGTCCTCAGTCATTGATGCCAGTGCCAGTCGCACTCTCCCTCGTAACCATGGCAAAAATCACAAGGCTTGCTCCCCTCCTCTCGACCCAGGCCGCTCATATCAGGACCAGCTCCTTCCAGGTCTGGAGAAGATGGTACTTTCCAAGCCTCCTCCGTCTGACTTTGGACTCTCTAATGAGTTACAATGTCTGCTCGGGCCTCCAGTGTCTGCTTCACTCCTGCCTTTGTACTCCACCTGTAACTTCTCTTTCTCATGCATACTCAGCCACACTCCTTCTTTCAGCATTCTTCCATTTGTAAATAACTTCTTTATTAGTAGCACAAACAATTCCAACAATATTTATATTGTGTAATAAATGCACAATTCCCATGAATCCCCCTTTTGATCTCTGTTAAGAGATCAACCCAAATAAGTGAAAAATTGTATCTTTAGCAACAGATTAAAATATGGTAGATAATTGAAACAAACATGAAATCACATAATCAAGGATACAATACAGGGGTTGAAGTCCACCAAGGGTCGGTTTTCGTCAGGAGAGAACGAAACCAGCCTGTTCTGGTCCGGGTGGGTGGTGGGTAGGTTCTACTGCAATAACAGCTTTGTCCTGCAAACAAAGTGCTGAGACCAGTGAAGAATGTTGCTCCCAATGGGGTGTGTTTAACCCTTCGGTGGGTCCACTTCCGGCTGGAGCAAAGCCGTGTCTGGACCAGGCATCAGGTGGCCGGTCAGTTCAAAAGGTGTGAACCCTGTCCCACGATTAATGGATTGCCTCATTACCAACTATGGGGAGTGCCTGTAGCCAATTTATCCCTGTTAGTGCACATGTTTTCGCCAGGCGTTAAACAGATGTTGAACAGATGATAAACAGAACCAAAGTTATGTCTCAGACCAAGCATTTGTTCCACAGTTGCTAAATTGTCAGACGTAAAATGAGTGCCATTGTCAAATCTAATTTCTTGGAAACCCATGGGTTGGAATGTAGTAATTCACAATTGAATCTTCCCTTGCACACGGATAAACTTCTGGCCACCCTGAAATGGTGTCCACGATCACCAACAGGTACCTTTTCCCTTGTACTGGAGTAATCATGTCATCCATGACCACCACTCCACCAGGAGTCTTCGCTGACTCCGTCTGCTGCATCTCCCTCTTGGTCGTTGGACAAATCCTGAAACTCTGACAGATTTCACATTTTAAGCAAAAGTCCTTCTCCCTCCTCAACAGAGCTGGGTGCCACCACGCACGTAGCATTGACATGACGCTGTTGCAACTCTCGTGAGACAGACCATGTGCTTCTTTTCTTACCCTGAGCAACCAATGTGTGCGCTTTCACGTGTCCCAGACACTTAACAACCGCTACATTGTAGGGCCTCTGAACTGCTTCATCCAATCTCTGTATGAGACCCTCATGTGCAACTGGCTCCCCAGTTGCTGTCACAACACCACGTTGCCTCCATGCTGCCAAGTCCACAAACAAACAACTCACAACATATGCTGAATCCCAATAAATCATCACTTCCTCACCTCCACACTGCTCCAGGGCCTTACACACTGCCATCAGCTCGGCTGCTTGTGTGGAAGGTTTAGTGAACTCGTCACTTGACCAGATCAGAGTGAAAGGTGAATTTGGGTCCGCGGGGCTGTCTGCTTCCACCACGGCTGCAATGGTCCGGAGATGTGTCTGCAGCAACAGCCATCTGTGAAGAGAACTCTTCCTCCCGTGAGGGGCATTGGTGATAGATAAGGACGCATTTTGCGATCTTGATTCCTGTCTGAACAAAAGAGATGTGAGGTTGTGTCAAAACGCACATTAGACGTTGCTGTCTAAGGGATGACATAGTAAACGCTTCAGAAGCTACAAACACTGTTACTCCCTGATCTGTCAAAATGAACAGTTGGTGTCCCATTACTATGTGTGCAGTTTTACATTGACACATGGTGCCACAGCCGCGGCATACACTGTGCACGTTGGTTGTTTGGCTTTCAGGTGTTACTTACTTTTTATAATCCTCTTCTCTGCACACTTCCCTCCTCTTCCACCCCTTCCCCTCATATACTATGAGATTAAGACTACTATGATCAATGGATAGTCCTACCAATCTAAACTAAAAAAGTAATCGTGATGAGATTAGACATATGCATTTACATTTTATGGAACTATTCATTTCTATATTTATTGTGTAAATCCTGATCAATGTATTTCATCTTAATTTAATGTGTCCTGTTACCAGATTTACATAGCGGTCATCCTGCTAATGGTGCATTTTATTCCATCTAATTTTATTCCATTCCAGCAACAGGAGGTTGGAGGAGCCAAAAACCTCAAATACCACACGAATAACATGAATAAAGACATCCACAAAACTTATTGAAATTGGATGGATTCACAATGATGGCCAATTGACGGAACAGATCAGAGCAAAATAACGTGGTGGGACAAGAAAGGTCTCTCTTTAAATTCAGGATAAATATGATGAGATATTAAAAAAGGAAAGTTACTATTCTTTCCAAAGTTACTGTTCTTTTCCAATCCGGCAAAGGTCCTGAATTTGATTTTGAATTTGATGTTTGGGATTTCAAGCAAAATCCTTTTCCCAAGGATGTGCCCAGCGCACTGATATATGAGACTGTTAAACTCCCACTTCTTCTTCATGTACATATTTACTAATCCAAAGTTAATGCTAACAGATGAGGCTAATGATGACCCCGGCTGTGTTGTTGTGATAGATGATGGACATTCAATGGACAGAAATTTCACAAATATTCCCAATGGCTCCCCTACAGAGGTATTTATTGTTGCCATTGTTGCTTTCCCCCCAGACTCTTCAGCAACCATTACACATCTTGCCAGCTCAAGTCTACTGTTGGACGCCAACTATGCTATTTTAGAAGCAAATGATGATTCACTCAGTGAGACAGTGATCTATTGGCGTGATGAAAAACCTCAAAGCTTACCAGAGATACCGCAAAGCCCCCATAATGTTTTGCCTGAAATATGCTGGCACTTGCGCCATTCAAATATTTTTAATGATATGATTGCTGCATTTTCTGACCCAGATATTTTGAAGAAAGCGTTAGAATTCAGACGTCCTTCCAGACAATACAGTAGAGAAGGGCAGTGGGTCTGGCATAGTCAGAGATACTGTGTGAGTGTTTTACCCTTGGAAAAACTTTGAAAGTGCCCTTTCTCAGTCACGATTTCTCTGCTCCAACATGGAAATAAATTGTGAGGAGTCTTCTCAAATGACTTCAATATTGCCAGTACTTGCCAATAAAACATGCTCCTACTTTTCTTGAGAATGGCCTGAAAACAAGCTTTCTTCAGTTTGTGTGCTCAGAAGACCTCATGCATGCATTGAATGATTTTGTTTGGATAATCATGTTCACATACACACGTATAGCAAAGGGTGTGACATGGTTGGCTCAGGTGAACAGACCCAGGTCCTAATTAGTAACTGGCTCACAGATGACTTGACAAGACGAGGTTTTACAAACTTTAATCAACAACAAATCCAAAAATAACAGGGAACAGTCAGGAGACAAAGAACTAAGCACATCACTATCCAAAAACGCGTAGCGAGGAAAACATCCAAGGACGGGGGAAAACCTGAAAACAGAAGAGAGGCGAATTGTTATAAAGCCAGTTAACGGGGACAGCCAAAACCGCACTCGGATATATCCACGAAGCTCAAACAACAAAAAGCGCTCGGTGGTGGAACCCTCAAACACGCACGAGGAAGAAATAGCCAACAAGAGAAAACGAGACACGAGTAAGAAAAGGTCTTGCAGCGCGCACAACATATATATATATATATATATATTTTTTTTTTTATTCGTTTTTTAATCTATCAGTATATATATTGTATGTCAAGATATAGCAGAAACATATCGAGATGAGTTTTTTTTTTCAATATCGCCCTGCCCTAATTTCTTCACGATTGACTGGTATGTCATTGCACTCAATCAACTTTGGCAACAGCATGGAAAAGGTTCCATCAAGTGATTCTAATTCATAACCACAGACTCTTTCCTGTTGATTGCTCAACACCAGCACAGATTTGCAGTGTGTAAGTGTCACACAAATTGTGGTTGTTGATAAACTGCGTTTGTGCAAGTGATCTGTTGCTGTTTTCATCTAAAATTGTCTACTTCACTGGCTGTTCTCTACAGCCTGCAGGATACACTTGCACAAGACTTATCTTTGAGCATGATCGTTTTAAGAGATCTTTGCCGTGCGTTTGATGTCGACCTGAAAGTGTGTTAAGCCTTCCTCATTCTCCATCGCTCGTGCACAGATGCGGGTGTAGCCTCTTTTTTTCCTAAGGTGGAGGTCCGGGATTAAGTGCTGTGTTATGTCAGTCACTTGCCCAGAGAACACTAAATGTTCGTCCTAGAGTTCTTGAGATGTGAGTTGTGGAAGAACAGCACTTGAAGCAGATATCTCTCTTCTCTATAACCAGTGTCATGCGCTCTTCAATGTTTTTTTTCTGTAAATGCTCAACACGTGTGTAAAGGGTGAGACTTTATGAGCATCAGACATTATGTCTTTGTCGTATTCAGTGCTTCTCTTGTGTCTGCTTAATTGTACAGATGTGGTGTTGTTTCTGGGCAAATATGCCTGACGCGCCTCCTACGGCACCTTGGGTCAGCTGCAGGGTCGTCAGCCAGGGACCACCGTTCATTGGAGTTTCACTTTCTTTAACCCCGGAGCGCCTCCTGGTGGCGGAGCGGTGGCAGGGACGTCTCCCTGCCACCCCCTGCAGCTGACCCATTTCATTGCCTTGACCCCCAGTTCTTATCCCTCCTCCTCAGCCACAGCCAGACCCTTCCTCTCTCTGCTTCCTCGGCAAGGGCCTTGTTTTCTCTTCGTAGCTTCGTCCGGTCATTCCCACATCTCGAAGCAGCTTTGCTGTTGATGTGCTGACGTAGCCCCGACAGCCTTTCCACAGGGTAGATGGACGTGGACCAGCCTGCCTCTCTGCACTTGGTAGCCAGATCTGTATACCTGGCTGCTTTCTGCTCGTTGGCAGCTTGGATTTCCTCCTCCCAGACGATGGTGAGTTCTATGAGCATGGCACACTTGGTAGCAGCCGACCAAAGCACGATGCCTGGCCTGAGTGAAGTGATGGTGATCTCTCGGGGGAAGCGGTCCCCAACCTTTTTTGCCCCACGGACTAGTTTAATGTCAGATTGTATTTTCAGGGACCAGCCTTGAAGGTGACCTGCATGAAAACTGTGGTATTTTTTTATACACAATAATAAACACGAATCATGACATGAGTAACGTCCTCTCTGGTTGCTATGATAACGTTTAAACGTGCCTTCAAAATAAGATACTCCGCAAATACAAAGTGCATGAAAAATACAACTCACCACAAGGCTGAATCAGTGGGAGCCCTTAGCTTGTTTTTCTGCAACCAAGCGGTCCTATCTAGGGGTAATAGGAGACAGTGACACCCAAAGTGTGTCTACTTCGTAATTTTGTTTTGGTCGCCATCACTGCAGAAAACCCTGCTTCACACAGTTAAGATGTAGGAAATGGCTACAATGTTTTCAGTGCTGTTGTGGCGATCTCATGGTATTCAGCCATGACTTTAATCCAGAACACCGTCAGAGTTGTTGTCTCGAACATACTTTTAAGGCCGCTGTCATTTGCGATCTCCAGCAGTTGATCTTCTTGCACAGACACGTTGGTTTGTTGAGATCCATTCTTTGGCGGTTCGTAGATCTTTTGTGATTGGGAAGTAGCGGTCAAACTCTTTGTATAGCAAAGACTGGTGATCATGCACCAGCTGGGAGAATGATAACCATCTTATTTCTGTATATAAGAGAAGGCGTCTGTGCTTCATGTCCATCTCCTCATAAAGTTGCATGTTAAAGAGTTAAGGGCATATGCTTTGATATGGTTAATAACTTTAATGACGTCATTCAATACATTTAAATTCCGGTGGCATTTTTGGCTAGCCAGCCTCCCTGTGAATGACACAATGTGTAGACTCACATTCAGGTGCAACCTCCTGGTTAAACCAGACAGTCGTTTTCCTGATATATAATCATCAAGGGATTTGAATAGTTCTGCGGCCGTGGTTTTGATTGGCAATGACAGTGCACATATGATATCCTCATGCACATCCTCCTGATGAACATATTGCACGATACAAGTGATATTGCCTTGTTGTTAATATCTGTAGACTCATCGTCCTGGAGTGCTATTTCCTCGATGTGTCGAGTGACGGTGCTTGCCGAAAGAGGCACCTGCGCTATCGTTTTAACTGCAGCCTCTCCTCGAAGTTCACGGCAAATGTCTTAAGTGGCGGGCAGAATCAATTCTTCGCCAATGGTGAATGGCTTTTTAGTGTTAGCAATACGATTAGCCACCAAGTATGAGGCTCTCAGAGCACTCGCATTTGTTGATGTTGTGGCCCTCAGTAATTGTTTCTGTCCTTCTTGTTCACGCTTTGAAAATACTCCAAAGGCTTGTCTTTTAATGCAGGTTATTTGGTCTCCAAGTGGTGACGCAGTTTTGATGGCTTCATTGCCTCATTAGAGAGCCGGTCGCCGCATATTATGCAGAGTGGGCTTGGTGCGTGGGAATTTCCCGTTCGGATAAATCCGTATTTTAATTAGGACTCCCGATACTGTCTATTAAATGTAGCTTTCTTTTTACGGATGTTTTTAAGGATGACCTCTGTTACAGAGAATCCGGTGATCTTTCAGATTCCAAAATAAATAAAACAGAAGTAATGAAAGTCATTTATGCTTTCTGCGCGGCCCGGTACCAAATGACCCACAGGCTTGGGCTTGGGGGCCTAGACAACTTCCACATAGTTTTCTATAGTATATATTTTTTCACAGTTTTTAGAGCCACATCTGTGTTCATGTTGAAGTAAAAGCTGCGATCATTCAGAATGTTACCCTGCTCTAAGCCAAAGTTTAGTAAGAACGAGGGATATTTTACTAAGTTCTACACTTTTCCTGAAGGTGCAATGGAAGCTTTTGAACTGTTGGGTTGATGTCACTTGCTGTGTCAAGATAAGTGAGGCCTGACAGATCACCCTCATTTCACCCTCACATCCTAACACGGGATTTTGACCCTAACACTTGGTTTTGAGTGTTCACGTGTAAGTGTAGTGTGTCCCAATACTCCGAGACCGAGGGTGCTCGATGTTCATCACTTCAAATGATCCCTTCAAACCGAGGGGGCACCAAATTTGACTTGAAACCAAGTGGGAAGGTGAAGTACAGTTGGATTCCCAGGGTACTTTGCGAACTACCTCAATGCATGCCAATATGGCGTCGGGATCCGTTAATGAGTGCAAATGTAAGTATATATTTTTTTACAATTAAGTATGTTTAAAAAAAGAAAAAAAGGTAATCTTTGATGTAAATACAATTCAATTCCATAATTCTGTGTTAAAACATGAATATTGCAAATTTTACACAAATTTAGCAAGAGTCCTTCGCGGTGTGGGTAGTGACACTTTTTGTCAAGTTCACGGTTTAACTAATTTCTCTCATGGGTATACATCCGTATGGATAAATTGCCTCGGTCACTTGGGATAACGACGTTCATCGCGACAGTTTACTGAATTTTTGTGGAACAGAACAAAGCCCTCATTAAGTTTTGGGCTAATAATGAAAAAAAAATAGAAATTTGCCACAAAGCAGCACTGGGAGTAAAATTGTCTAACCTACTGTTTATATGTAGCATTCACCCACCCTCATGTTCATCATTACGTGTTATAGGAAAGCAGTCAAAGAGCTCGGCCTGGAGAGGAAAGTTACTGGTCAGCTGGCTGTCAAGAAGTACGAACATTTAAAAATGAAATTCAAGGTAATTTGAGACCCTATGTTATTGGCTGGCTGCATGACCAGTCCTGTCAGACCTCATCAAGATCATGTTTTTTTTTAAATAATGTATTAATTTCTGCTTCATTAACACAAATGTTAAAGGTAAGTCAAGAGAAGCAAGAATTGAATTGACTAATAAATCTTCCTATATTCCTATAATACACCAGCATATAAAGGAACATATGAAGGTTGTGCTATGACTTCAGCTTGCATTAATTCTTGTATTTCTCCTGCCTTACTCAAGGCTATCGTCGAACCTCCCATGGAGCATCCATGTCCCTCATCATCCACTGCCCCAACCACATCCCCCCAACTGTGTTATCCACACCAGCACCCTTACCGCCAGGGCCTTCTGGTTCTGCCGCACCTGGTTCTTCACCGCTCACCAGCCCATCTCCAAGAAAAAGGACTTGATTTTTTTAAAGTGAGAATCTGCCATAGAACCAAAAAGGCATAAGGAAACAGAGGCCAAGACAGAGAGGTTCCCCAGCCTTTTTGTAAAACAAGTGGACAAATTGCCATAACAGTGAGCTGTGTTTCTTTTTTATGTGAAAGCTGGTATTTTTTAAATTTTCAGATTGTTTTCAGATTAAAGTTTCAATGAAGATTGCTTTCAGATTGCTTTTTCAATGAATGGCTTGTGATATCATGTAAGGGTAGCTAGTCTGTCCCTTGTGACACTCTGTGGAGTTTAATTTGTATCAGAGAGTTGCAGCGGGAGTTCGGTGTTCATGTTGTCCCATGCCACATCCTGATCAGGTTCCAAAACGTCTCCGCTGTGTAGACACTCATTATAAAGAAAGGCACAAGAGCCTATTACTTTTGGTGCAAATGTTGATCTGACTTCCAGAACCTTGAAGAGTGTCGACCTCCACAGTGTTTTCATCATGCCAAAAGCTTTTTCTATAAATGAACGCCAATTTGACAGGTGGAAATTGAACTTTGCTTGTACTTGGCTATTTACCGGTTCTCTGTAGGGAGTGATGAGGCAGACTCCATGTCAAACCACGAGCGCAGGACGGTCACTTTCCGTACAACGTACAGTATGTCAGTGGATGGCCAGTCTGGAAAATGGCAACAAGTCAGCATTTAGACGTTAACACTTGTGTTGCTTTATTCAGTGCATGGAACTTGAGAATAATACATCACTGTTTTCGTACTTTTCTAAATCATATCATAACTTGATGGCAGCCAAAGTGCCAATTAATAACATGACTTAAAAACAGTAGGGGATAGGATAACAAGGACATTTTAGTAATGTATCTGTAGTAAGGTTACTTTTTCCTTATGGCACACGCTACTGACCTACAGTCTACCATGTCGGACAAAATTCGTAATACATTGTCACATACATTACACACATAAAACAATGTGTATGCTGTTATCTCTTCATCAACAGTTGGCTGGCATTCAGGCTAATGTTAACGTCGACATGCCTCTAACAGATGTATCACCACAAAATAACGACGAGGCTAACAGGTGCCAATGTCAGTGACAATCAGCACAGATGCAAGAGGTAGAAAAATGCAGGAGCTGGCATTTCCAAAATGTCTTGAACGCTTAATGCACAGTAAACAAAAAAACCACGCCAGCCAATGGTGTTTACGTTGTCTTTTCGCAACATAAGTGAAGACGTCATGCCAAAGTGAAGTGCTTGTCATGGTGCTGGATGAATGAACCCAAGTGCAGTAAGTGTTGGTCGATTAAATTACAAGATTTAATCAATGGAATTTACAAAATAAATAGCCAAATAACTGATAACTAAAGGCGATGGGAACCAAAACACGGACTGGGATCAACACACAGGAACTTGGGAAGAATCTGGAAAGCGAGAGGCAAATTAGAATCACAGCCTACTAACTGGGAGAACAGAAAACACACCCGGAGTTAAGCTCAACGAGGTGGCGCGGAAAGAATACAACAATAAAAACAGAAAGGAATAAAGTGCGGACATGACAGCGATGTCCCAATTCTTAGGGAACTCAATCACTTCTCACTTCATCGTCGGAGGGCACTTAATATTGGAGGGCACTTGACACCTAATGACATTGTTAAGTGCAAGTGTTAGGGTGAAAAATGGGACACAGTTCTGAAAACAAGGAGAATTGGTGCAACTAAAAACAATGAGGCAGTCTTCATCAGTAACTTTCTGAACAATAACAATTATTTTCCATTACAGCAAATGCTTCTACAGGTTATGGCGAGGGACAACTTGCAAGGGACATACGATCCACAGAGAGAAACAATGAGAATGTTAATTGGACATCATCTGAAAACATGACTCTTGATGCAGAATGAAGCTGAGGGAAGCAGACCGGCTGTTAAAATACAGCCAACTACTGTATACCAGTGCTCTTTGAAAGCAGCCAACAGGGAAATTGTTCTTTGCATGCATAATTGACCTAAGGACCAGGAGTGCTGTGTCTTCTTTCAAGGCTGTAACTATACAGTTTATAAGTCCTGGGACATGCAGAGCTTGTGTTTGAACTGAGTTGGCAAAAGTACAGAGAACAGTGGGGAAAGTTTGAAAGAAGCATTAGAAGAGATGTACGAGAGGTACAGGAGTCATCTTAATATGGCAGACATCACCACAGATGTGTCAAATAATAATAATAAAAAAAAAAAAAAGATTTTGCAACAATATACATGGATCCTATGCTTCAGGCATAATTTAGACTTGGTCGTCAGCAAGGGTCTGGCGATTGGCACTGTAGCATGAAGAGGTTTGAAGAAAACTGTATCGGCTTCCACTAGGTCTCCGAAGATGACCCTACAGATGAATAAAAAACAGAAAGCATTGCAGCTGCCTGAACACAGATTCACAGTGACCCAACATGTTGGGACTCTGTGTTCAAAACAAGAACACAGAGGTTCTTTTAACAACAGCAAGCAGTCTGTGCAGTATTGGCTGATCACAGGAAGAAGTGGTGCCTCATGCCTTAAAATTCAGAGATCGCCATTCCTGAAACATTAAAACAGATACTTACCCACTAGCTCATTTACAGATGCTCTGAGTGGCGACTCACTCACCACTTTAACCACTGAGGAGAAGAAAGGGGGTTACCAAAACATCAGCTAAAAGCTAAAAATATGAACAGATTCGGAGAAGTGATATGCAGACAGGCACCGATGGATGGCATTGAACACAACCAATTTTCTTGATCCCAGATTTAAGGACAGTTTTGTCACATTGAAAGGAAAAGGTGAAATGTCGTGTGAATGATGTACAGCAGGGGTAACCAAACTGTTCTGGCCACAGTGGGTGCAGGTTTTTGTTCCAACCAAGTTCACACAGTTTAACCAATCAGGTGTCAGCTGAAAGTAGCAGCAACTGACTGACAATCACTAATTCAAGATTACCTGGTTGGTGAAGCTGTGTGTGCTTGATTGGTCGGAACAAAAGCCCACACGCACTGCGGCCCTTTCTGGAACAGTTTGGTGACCCCTGATGTACAGAGTCTGCATCCTGCAGGACTTCCAGGTTTGTAAGCCACACCATCAATCCAACCCAGACAGCAATCAAAGACATTAAAAACAGATCTGAAGGGACAGCTACCAAATATTCAACGAGACAAAAAGGTTCAAGGAAAAGCTGAATCAGCTGCATCTGTAGATGACTGATACAAAGCTGAGGTTTAAGAATGAACTGCCTTTATGTGAAGCCATGCCTGAGTTCAGAGACTTCAACATGGTGGAAAATGCACAAGAGTGCCGTGCCTACTTTTGCCCATCTCGACAAGAGATATTTGTGCATAGATGATTCAAGTTGCATCTCAGAGTATTTATTACATCAGGGCAAATTTGCAACCCAACCCAAAAGAGCAAGACTGACAGAGCACCACATTGATATGCTTGTGTTTATTGCATATAAGCTTTAAATCACAGAGGGAGACGTAAAGTTCTAAAATCCAGTTGTTGAAACAATTCCATTTTCCGATCCCTTGTGTGCCTTTAAAAGTAGGGGTAATATGGCAATATGTGGCCCACGAAAACAGTATGATCACAATGCACGATATCTGATATAATGTGAGAAATGTCAATGATATATCACTATGTACCACTGAAAAAGAAAACAACTGCAATAATGCATTTATTCCACGTAGAAAGGAAACATGAAGGATAATGAGACGAGCAGGAGACTGGGATTAAGTCAAGATCACAAATTGATCAGATCATAAATATAATTTGAAGAAATCATGCCATGAACTTGAGATGTTAAGAAAAAACTCCAAATTAAGATGATCAACATCTGCCTGTTGCCTTGATGTACATAAGCCAGCCCGGGTGCCGCTGAAGCAACGCAACACACAATTTAATTCACTATTTGGTTAAAGTGTGTTGCCAAAATGTAAAAAAAGAACGAACTCAAAATGAATCCTCAATTAATGAAGAAGTGTGAGTTACTTTTACGTTAGCATTGCCAATGTGAGTGGCATCACACTAGAAACAGCAACACACGTGCTTCGATTCAGAGCTTGTTTATTCAAACTTTCCTGTCAAACTGCCATGATCACACCAATGTGTCAAGTGAATGCATTGAGGTGATGTTTGGAATCTCGCGGCCGCTGTCCAGGCTATACATCGCATCAAAGTTACTTCCGGGAGCAGAGTCCTTGGCTCTTTCTAATTGATGAAAACCAATGTTTTTTTGTTGTGCAACCTTTTAAAGATGTGGAGCTGAATAGAACAGTGGCGGGTGTTCCATGGTGGCACAGACTCATGGTGCATTTTTGCATTTGAAAAACGCATGTTATTACATCACTTAGGACATCTATCTTTCCCCCATATTTTTTCTTTTTGTGTGCTTTTACCTCAGACAACCAAAAATGTTGGAAATGTGGCAATTTTTGTTCATCCAGTTTGTTTTCTTCTATTTTTTTTTTTTCGCAAAACAATAATTGCTTGTAATACTTTTATATGACATGGGTGAGATTTTCTTTGGGAGATTTATTTTTTAATTCCCAGTGATTATGATTTTTCTATTGTTTATTCATCTGTAGTTGTATCTTTCAAGTTAATAAAAGTTTCTCATTCTATTTTAAACATTGTCATTTTTCATCCCCTTTGTATCAAAAAATCAGTGTGTTTTCCAATCCCTACCTGTCATTGTCTATCACATCGAAGATCAGGTGTGACAGCTGTGGCACTATGATGAAGCCCAGCTGGTTGTGATGCGTTCACTCCTCCCTATTCGCTGCTCACTCGGAAGCCGCATGTCTGCTGTGGAGGTTCTTTCAATCAGTCATGTAAAGTTTGCATCCTGCAGCACTTGCATGGGAAAATGCTATGCAGGAATGCACATTAAAAGACCCTGATGCCACGAAATAAATAGGCCATTTAAAGCACCAGCACTTGACAGAGCATGCAAAGTTTTCTGGGCGTCATGATTGGGAAAACGATGGTTCCTCAGCAGCAGGCTGTTCGTGCAGCTAATTCTTATCAACACTCTCCGGTCCGAGTGTGACTTTCAGAAAAATATTTATTAATTATTATTTTCACCAAGCTAGATGTCCAGTCAGGTGTCGTTTACACGGAAGCGAAAACGACCGAATCCATCACCGTTTTGGAATTGAGTGCAGCCTTCGCCAGCCACCTGATTCTAGTGCTGTGTTTAAAAAATCGATTTTCCGATTCTGAATCGATTCGTATATCAATTCCATAAAATCGATTCGTAGGTCCAAAGATCGGATTAATTAATTTACGTTTTAACACATATTCTCTGGGTGAAGTGCGCATGCGCGCACCTGGGACACCAAAGTCAAAACAACATGCCTCCTCACAGTGGCAACACTAGCAACGTTCAGACGCGACCAAACCAAAAACGCGCTCGACAAAAGCATAGCAATTAGCACGTATGCCTAATGGAGGTACTGGACGTGTTGCAGTATTGCGGAAATATGACCCACCTCACGAGTCACGTGACGCGACATCACCCAGCGCTCCTGTCCAAGCCATCCACCGGGCCACAACAAATGAAACTCGAGCGAACTTTACCACTACCGGGTAATTCTACACGCTCTGTCAAAATAACTGAAGCGATTGCGGGCTTCATTTGCAAAGATATGCGCCCGTCTTCCGTCGTTGGAAACGAGGGCTTCAGGCGGCTAATGAAAGTAACAGAGCCTCACTATGTTACGGTGTCTCGCAAACGTCTGTTATCCCAAACATGCACCAGTCAGTCAAAGAAAACGTGAAAAGTAAGCTTCAGTCAGCAGTCAGGGGGGCATTACAAGTGATGCGTGGACATCTTCGCAATCTTACACGAATCTGACAACTCACTATATTGATGAGGAGTGGGACTTCTTGTCGTACGTACTACAGACCACATAGAACTGTTTACATACTGACCAATGACCGTCAGGTTGCTGTGAAGTCAGTCACCAGCACTCTGTTTACATTTCAATGGCTGAGAATATCTTTTTTTCATTTTGGTAATAAAATAAAAACGCATTAGTATTAAACAGCAGCATCTTTTGGGTGAATTTTTCATGTCATATTTCTAATAATGCACCAGTCCCATGAGCAGTCACATCTGGCGTTCTGTGTCTGGATCTTTATTATCATTTACTATGAATCCTTCATTAATTTCCTGTTGAATGTCAATATGATACTAGTATTAATACGTTGTGTAACTTGTCATGTGATCATGCCAACAGCTCAGAAAATGGTTTAAATACTAACCTGAATCGAGATCGGATCGGATCGAATCGAATCGAATTGAATCGTGATAATCGATTCTAAGTCATGAGAATCGGAATCGAATCGATTCTTGAAATTAGAATCGATACCCAGCCCTACCTGATTCTGAAACTTTTGAATAAGTTTGAAGTGGAAACTTTAGTAAATCCAGTCTTCTTTGTCTCGGAGTCCCGCTGCAAGTGGCCATTATATACATACGTCATGGACACAGCAGCAAGTCTCTCGAGATTCACCAAACTGCGACTCCTCACATTGAATTAAAAGTTCCTACATTCTGCAAGGTTTTTCTTTTTTTTTTTTTTTTTTTCATTCTTCAAGAAGTATATAAAAACGTGCCTGAATTAATTTTTTCACATCATGTACACTAAAGGACTCACCATTTTGATTACAAATTTATATGGAATCGATGATCTGCAGCAAATACCCTGACTGAAGCATCCATAATTACAAATAATACTAACCATGTTTTATGTATTAACTATTCAAACTGCTGCAAGTAATTTAACCATGTTGTTGTTGTAAGTAGTTTAAGACTTAGCGCTGAATGATAGATTGTTAGCCTATCTACATCATGATATGATAAATTAAGAACATTCACGATATTAACATCACAGAAACAACAAGTTGCACTGTTGATGTGACTTGATCATTCCGACTGCGATTGCACAGACGGTGTTGTGTGGGAGAACAATTGATTTAGGTACAACTTCAGAGACAAGTGCCTGTCCTGTCCTCCACATGGTGTGTGTTCATGGACAGAAAAACGCGCTGGTGACTTCAATGAAGCATACAATTTAGCAACAATTTATAATATAGTGTTGTTCATGAAGAACACCTTTGTGTTATTTGCCCATTTATTTACGAAATTGTGTTGCTTGTTTGCTGATTGTAGTAAAAAATGGAATTGCAATTTTTTTCTGAGGTTATTGGGATATCAATTTCATTCATGGAAGGACTGACATAATTCCATGCTGTGGACATGCCATTGCAGCCACTTCAATGTTTTGTTTTTTTCAGCATGTTCCAAGAACAAACATGGCACTGCCACATATTTCACTTTGAAATTTCAATTTTAGCCTTGGAAATCTAAGCATGTGCTTTTATGCGGCATAATATGATGTTGATTGTGGGGGGTTCATTCTGGGTCCACACATGATAGTTGAAGCACCATAATAGAAGAAAAGTAGCAACACCGTAATGTAGCCCCGGGTTAGCGTAGGTCATCAGATCAAATCAGAGTCTGTAACTGCTAATGTAGTATTGAGCATTTATTTGAATTAAACGCATCGAAAACTACAATTATGAAAAAAAAAAATCCTTCTCTGTCGGGACAGACGCGTAGTTGGATTTAATCACATAAACAATATGAACTCTTGAGTTTCTTTGGTGTTGTGGAATTTCTTGACTTCAATAAACAGACAATTCTCTTTCATGAACATTTATTGAAGAATGTTTGCCAAGAGAGTGAGAATTCAAGTTTACAGTATGAAGTTGAAACTCTCACTGAGGAAAGCTCAGTGACCATACACACTCGACAAACAAAAGTTAACAAGCGAGAATGTAGCAACAACCTTGAGCATGAGACGCTCAGTCTCTGATCACAAGGAGGAATGGTGCAACCAATAACAATGAGGCAGCCTTCACTAGTAACTTTCCATTTGTCTGAACAATGTCAGTAATTTTCCATGAGTCTGTACAGTAACAATAATTTTTCAATCACATCAGTTAACTGTACATTTAAAACTATGATCATGAACTCTAGAACACTCTGCATCGGTGTCCGGTTTTACACACAGCAGAGATGCAGTCCATTCACCATGTTTCAGTTGCTCTGTCACCACTCCCCAATTCACTGCACGGTGTGTACACGGTGTGTATTGTGTCGATGGTGTGTATTGATTAATTGTCAAGCGTGATGCAGAAAAACAACTGTCAACGGTGGCGTGGCTAACGAACAAATGCTAAACGGAGCCAACTGTCGGTGAAACCATTGCTAATTGAGTTTCTAGTTTGCTAAGAGCAGCCGAGTTCTGTTGTTGAGGACCGCAGGTGCGCAGGAGCTAATCGCGCACCAGGACCCATATATTTTTTCCCAGGACACGTAGCCAATGAAAAGGGGAATGGTCTGTCTGGTTATAAGGCAACATGCTGGTATTTTACAAGTGATTAATTAAGTTTACATTGTGGGTTTCATCTGATCATTGTTCAGTGAAAAGAGAATAAAATGTATTTATTTTGTTTTAAGCACTTTGCCTTTTTTATTGTTTGTTATTTATTTGCCTTAAAAGTTGCAATGCTTTCTATTCAATGTTAGTCAGTGTTGTGTCATTAATCTTTTTTTTAAAAAAGTGTGATTTAGTTGGAGAAAAAAAAGGAAAAAAAAAACAATTAAAAATTGGTATCAGCCTGTTAGAGGTTTCAAAAATCGGCATCATCCTAAGAAATGGTGATCAGTGTACCCATACAAAAAACTCTTTTTCTGTTGTCACTACCTGTGACCTTGTGTCATCTCTTTTACAGTTCCTGGTATGCAAGCGGAAGTTGGAGAGTAAGAAAGAGGCCTTGCTCATTCTCTCTAAAGAGCTGGACACATGTCAACAGGAGCGAGACCAGTTCAAACTGATGGCCAACCAACTGAGGGAGCGACACCAGGGACTCAGGAAAAAGTACACAGAACTCCTTGTGCGTCCTCAAGTCTTCTAATGATATTAAATTGGGACTGTTCGACATATGTTTTATGAATTAAATAAGGGATATACTTACGGTGGCTGAGAAGTGCAAACCACATTTACAAACTTTAGACACAAAATTACAAACTCAAACTGTAGCTAGGCCCCCAGATGCTGCCATATACCAGCGTAATCTAGCAGTCAAGCTACAGTCGAGAATCGGGCGTCCATTTTTTCATGTTTTCCACACGCCCAGACGCCCTCCTAGTTAAAAGCCTGGCTCTGGAGTACTGAATCCCTGGAGTACTTGCCTACGTCACACAGCTTGCCCTGCATTTCTAAGCTTCTCAATGTTGCATCTTGCTGCTCACCATTCCACTTCACGGTGAAGACTCACAAAACTCCTCCCTACCTCATTCCAGCTGGTTTGCAATCAAATGTCATGTCCAAAGGTTACAGCAGCTGCGAGATGACTTGTTTGCATTTGGTTGCTCCTCTGTTTGGGTTACACTTCATAACCCTAATCTGTATTTGATGAACAGTGAGGTCGTTCAGTGACTGTGCTTCCTACTGCAACTTGCTCATTAAAAGGACCATCATCTGGCGACAGTGCTGCAGCTTGGTCCAGACTGGCAGAAGGCACTGGATGAAGTGTGTCAGAAATGATTTTGATTGTTTATATCATTGACATACTTTATGCTCGATACAGTATATGATGATATAGCCTGTTATTGCATTGTACTCTTTTTGAGAAAAAAGATCAGGTTTCATCTGTTTGAAAAGCAGTTTAACAAATAATTTTGAGAGGTGCTCGTCTAATGTCTTTTCTCCTTTCTCCAGGATGGCGACTCGTCTTTGCCTCCTGAAAAGCGCAACCAGGTAACAAAGTGAGACCCAAGAACTTGTTGATGCAACATTTGTCTTGTGCGTTGATTAACTGAGCCTTCTTTCAAATTCATACTGAATTACTGTACTCATTACATTCAAAAGAAACTGTTTTGCCATACATCATTCTAGGTGAATCTGGCTCAGATGCTGCGGGACTGTCGAGAGACAGTGAAGCATCTTTCAGAGGAAGTGAAAGAGCTAAATCAGAGGCTGGCTGAAGCTCAGGGTGATAACAAGGTGAACACAAGTGAGCTCTTCATATCCTTGTATCAGGACAGTGCATATATCTGGCAATTGTTTTTTGTTATTCTTTAACAGTTGCTGAGGATGACCATCACCCGACAAAGACTAGGAGATGTGGAGGTTGGCGTGCGTCACTTCCCAGCACATGAACGTGATGATCTTGTGTGTCTGCTTGAGAAGGCCGGAATGCAGGTTTTTTTTTAATTATTATTTATTTGAAGATTTAAAGAGAACTCGACTTATCAGCGGGATTATTTGTCATTTTTGCATTATGTTAGATAGTAACGTACAATTATGCACAGGCTTGAATCACCTCTGGTTTTCACTGAAAGTGCAGTGATGGTTCATGTGCTCCAAGTTCTTGTCTTGGGTTTCCACCACTGCGTGCCACTTTCCTAAAATAGTGATGATATGGCACATTGGCAGAAATGCACTCTTCATCAATCTACAGTGCAGGCTGGAAGTCAATTGAAAAAAAAAGTAAACTACTGTGTGCATACTTTGACTCTCCTTTTACTCTGAATCATATTCTCATGAGTCGGGTACGTTCTCATATGAGAGAACTGTCTACTGATCATTATCTGGTGGTGAGTTGGCTCCGATGGCAGGGGGATCCTCGACCGACCCTAACCCTAGACCAACCAGGTAAACCCAAACGAATATTAAGGGTGAACTGTGAACGTCTGGAGGACATAACTGTCAGAGTTTTCAACTCACACCTATGGGAAGCTTTCTCCAGCATCCATGTGGAGGTTCGGGACATCGAGCACAAGTGCTCTGTGTTCAAAGCCTCCATGGCTGAAGCTTCAGTGATGAGCTGCGGCAACCCAAGGACATCTTGGTGGACACCAAAGGTCAGGGAAGCTGTATGACTTATCGAGACCTTGTGTTGAGTGGGACTCCTGAAGCAGTTACAAGGTACTGGTTGGCCCGAAGGGCTGCTGCTTAGGGTGTGGGAGGAGTTTGGAGAATACATGGAGGAAGACTTTTGGTCAGCACCAAGGCACTTCTGGAAAACGGTCAAGCATCTCAGAAAGGGGAGACAGCAGAACACCCAAGCTGTTTACAGTGAGGATGGAATGCTTTTGACGTCAACTGAAGATGTAATTGGCTGATGGAAAGAGAACTTTGAGGAACTCCTTAACACGGACATTCCACCCTCTGTAAGGGGGACAGAGCTGGGGGATGATGGGCAGTCTTCGTTGATTTCTTGGGCTGAAGTCTGTTGTAGTCAAAAAAGCTTCATGGTGACAAGGCTGTGGGAGCTAATGAGATTCGTCCAGAAATGCTGAAGGCGTTGGGAGTGGAGGGGCTGTCTTGGTTGACACGCCTCTTCAACATTGTGCGGATGTCTGGGTTGGTAGCGGAGGAGTGGCAGACTAAGGTCGTGCTTCCCCTATTTAAAAAGGGGGACCAGAGGTGTTACAATGACAGAGGACTCACACTCCACAGCTTCCTTGGTAAGCTCTACTCTAAGGTGCTGGAGAGGGGGGTCTGATCAATTGTTGAACCTGAGATTCAAGAGGAGCAATGCGGGTTCCATCTTGTCCGTGGAACTACAAACCAACTGTTTACTCTCTTGACAGTTCTTGTGAATGCCTGAGAGTATGACCTGCCTGTGTACATGTGCTTTGTGGACTTGGAGATGGCATATGACCGGGTGCCTGGGGACAAGTGGGAGGTGCTTTGGGAGTATTGTGTCCGAGGCTATATTCCAGGACCGGGAGTTGTGTCCTGATCGTTGGGTGGAAGTCTGATGTGATTACAGTGGGGGTTGGTCTCCACCAGAGTTGTGTTTTGTCTCCAACCCTGTTTTTAGTTTACATGGACAGGATTTTGAGGCGCAGCTCTGGTGGTGAGGGTTTGCGGTTTGGTCGCCTGAGGATCCAGTCACTGCTATTTGCAGATGATTTGATTCTGTTGTCCGGCCAGCGGGTTCTATGGATCTCAGGGCGTTGAGCAGAAGAGACCGCAGTACAGAAAATCACAGACGTGTGGGATGTTACTTAGTTTATTTCAAATCAGCATCAGCATCTAGTTGTCAATGGTCAGCATCAAAGAAATCAAAGTACAGCTTACATTTAATACACATTTGGACCGAGGGCGTTCCCCGAATCCCTTACATCATCCAATACACACAAGGACCGAGGGCGTTCCTCAGATCCCACACACAATATTACACACAAACAGAAGACCATATTAAAATGTCCGATCATTGGAAGCGCTATATGATTTCCCAGAATCCAGGACGTTTGGCTGCACCACCTTGACCTGACATTACAGATGATAGATTTCCTGTTTTCTTCCGAAAGAGACCAGGTCTGGCGCATTTGGAAACTTGGCTGAACATTCTGTTTGTGCAAAAGTAACCATTATTGTTAAACTGACTGAGTTCAGCATGGGTGAACCACAGTTCATCATTCCATTGGTGTTGGGAAACAGATCATACTTAAACTTAATTGTTTCACAGGTTTCTAATGAGATATATTGATTTATTGTACCACAATTCTCATGGCTTCATCACTGTGTGATGAGTTCTGTTACTTGGGAGAGACTTGGAGTAGAGCCCTTGCTTCTCCATGTTGAGAGGAGTCAGTTGAGGTGGTTCAGGCATCACATAGGGATGCCTCCTGGACGTCTTTCTTTGGTGGTGTTTCAGGCACGGCCTGCTGTAAGGAGACCGAGGGCTTGTCCCAGAACAGTAGGAGGGATTATATCTCAACACTGGCCTGGGAGCGTCTTGGGATTCCCCAGTTGGAGCTGGTGGATTTTGCCTTGGAGAAGGGCAATTTGTGTGGCCTACTTAAGCTGCTGCACCCGTGACCTGGCAATGGATAAGCAGATGAGGATGGATGAATGGATGGATGGATGGCATATTCATAGAACTTAAGTTACACTCAGGTAACTACTATTTATATGTCATAGGTGCTCCAACCTCTAATGGGGTGCACTATTGGTATACACCGCAGCGAAGACCGTCAAGATGAGTTCCCTTCCAACATGGTTAGAACCAGCCGGATAAAAAAAAATCACTTCACATAAGAGCCATCCATCTCAGGGTGGTCCCGATACACTCTGTTGGACCGAATGGGCCAATCCAAGGTCCAGTTCACAGGCTGAGTGACAAAAGGAGACGAGCAGGGAGAAACAGGGTGGAGAGGTGCAACCTACCTGGACAGAGAGGTAAACAAATCATTTCTCATGCACAAGGCGGAGTCTGGGTGTGGTTTAACCAACAAGAAAACTTGTTATAGGGCGGGACACGCATATAGAATTTCACTCGACATACAGAAAGCTAAGTGATCAAATAATGAGCTATCTGTCATGTCCGCGTTTTATATGTCTGTATTGTTATTGTCATTTCCGTGATCTTCTTCGTTTTACCCCAGCCCTTAGATGTTACTCCCGGTCTGTGTTCTGGTTCCGGTGCCTTCCTTTGTTCCTGTTCGTGGGTATATATCTTGTCCTTTGTCTATTAAATTATTATTTTAATCTCGTCTCCGTGCCTTCTGTCGTCCAGCAATCATTTGCACCTGGGTCCAACCACAGACAGCCATGACAATATCATGTGAGTGATGGGTCAGACACACCACAAAATGTACAAATCTATTGTGAGAGTACCGTGTGCAATTGACTTCCAGCCTGCACTGTAGATTGATGAAGAATGCATTTCTGCCAATGTAAGTGCAATATAAAATTACACTTAAAATGCACAGAAAATGTTGGCTTGTTGTGTTTTATTCAATTTCAACCACATACCTTTTAAAGATTCTCGATGTGTCTCATACATTTCCAAATCTACTTTCATTTGTGATGTATTTTAAGGAAGAAATACTCCTGAAATAGCCAACAAAAAAGACAAACGATTAAGAAAAATAATCGAACGACAAAGTTATGTTTCAGTTGCATTATAATGAACAAAAAAATGATGTCAGTGTATTTAATCCCTCCAGGAGTCAGAGTAAAACTATAAAAGTTTTACTCTGACTCCTGTAAGGCCTCATAAATACAGTCCAAGGGCCGGATTTGGCCCCTGGGCTGCACTTTGCCCAGGTCTGTTCTAGATAAACAAGTTATTTACCTCACATCTTGTTTGTCTCCAAAATCATTATTTCTTATGTTTAAATATAATTGTTAACTAAGTGTAGAGATGAGAAATTCAGTGTTTCACATCTCTGGTAGAACCCCAACGTGTCTGACAGACTGCTCTGCCAGCTTTACTTAGGAGTTAAATTGAGCCATCTGTCTGCTGTATCTCATGTCTCTTAACAGTTTACTATTACCATGGACCAGTCTAGACACATTTCCTCGATGTTATTGAAGAAATATTAGAAATAATGTGAATAAATGATTATTTAGTCATATTCTATTCTCGAAATCATTATAGAAAACTGCCAGTCCTTTGTCTTGTGAAATGAAAAACCTTTTCACAATGCTCTACTTAAATGGTTGTTTTCCATTGCTTTATTGAAGATTCCGCTAATACTTAGACCACTTTAGACTTTGCTTTGTTGATGGTCCCTAACTGATGCTGGTTTCGTAGCATTAGTGTTGCCTGTGAGAGTATGTCCGCGAACAGTGAACCCTAATCGGGGACGCGGAGGAGGATACTGCGGCCAATACCAGAGCGGAGGTCTGTCCAATATCCAGCTATTTTCACCATGGTGTTTGCTGAGGCATCAGCCAGCGGGAGACTAGCATGTGTTGATGTGCACCAAAGCAGACAACCAGAGACTCAGAGTTGACCAATGTAATTATGAAAGGTTCCCTGTATTAAAAGTTTAGAACTACGATCGTGAACCAAAGTCCACTACACTCAATACAACTGTCACGCGCCGGTTTTCGACTGTCAAGCGGCGCAGAGCTGGACAGCGCAGCACGCCGTCACAGTCTCATCATGTTCACGTGTGCAGCGAGTGTGCCGTGTGTTTATCAAATTTATCGTGAGATGCACAATTGTCATTATGGAGATTGTATTTGGCAGTCTATCGTGTACGATAAGTTATCGCCCATCCATAATCTGGAGAGGTCGGACGCAGTGCATAAAGGAGTTTCAATGTCTGGTGGAGCATTGGTGCCAGCCATTGTGTTGAAGTGGTACAAGGGAGCACAAACTTAAATTAAGTTAATTTTCTCCTTTCCTATGACACTAGTCACAGTAGTTGGAAATCTATTCCACAATGAGTAGACTAGAATTGGGTGACGTTTGTTTGATGTGTGTTTGCATTTTCCATCACAGATCAAGGAGATGGAGGACAACATGAAGGAGCTGATGGACGAATTGCATGATGTGAAGGTAGAGAGCTCTGTGTATAAGGAGAAAACTGAACGCCTTAACTTGGAACTCAACCACATCCTGGGCAATCATGAGGCCCGGATCATTGATTTGGATGCCCTCTGCATGGAAAACAAGTCAGTTCTGATATTATTCATCTTTGTCTCAATCCTTAACCCATATATGTAAATGTCGTGCTTACCTTTGAAGGTACTTGCATGAGCGTTACAACCACTTACAGGAGGAGGTCAGTCTACTCAAGTCCAACATAGTAAAGTACAAGGTAGGAATGAATATATATATATATATATATATATATATATATATATATATATATATATATATATATATATATATATATATATATATATACTGTTTGTTTTTTTTGACAGTGATTACAGACTTTGACTGCAGTATGGGTTATTGTGTTGAAATAATCGGAAGAAAACTTTCCATCATCCCTGTTTTCTATTGACATAATTTGTATTTCACACAGACAGCATTGGAGAAGAAGAGAAACTGCCCCGTGAATGGAAATGCCAATAAATGCCTTATGACTGGGGTCATCACAGCCAAACAAGGTGAACCATCTGAACTAACTACTACTTATGTCCCTTTTCCATTGCAATTTCCAGAACTTGGCCTGAAATGGCCTGGCGGGGCCTAACTCTGCCCCTGTGTGATTTTCCATTGAAACAGGTACATTATGCAAAGCGGTTTAACACACGGACACAGATACGGAGACAGAGTTGCAGATGCCTGTCTGTTCTTTAGGGATAAAGTGTTACAAGTTAGGAATTTAAATCACATTGTTTTGTACGAATGATGAAATGGTTAATTGTTAATTATCACAACTATTATTAAAAATCAGATTTTGTGATGTGACCAACTAAAATACATAAAACATAAAACAACAGTATCATTATACTGGAGCCGGGGGTTATAAATCTGTGAAGTGAGAGGCAAAGTGTAACGTTTCAGTCTGTCAGGATGCACTACCTGGGGTTTTTCGGAGGAGTCCAAGGCACTAACAATGCAATATGTCATGGCAGACTCCCCTCCTGAATCCATCATCTACATTATTCGGTAGAGACCTTTCCATTTGTTTTCTGCTTCTCATGAGCCTCTCTGGCATTAAATTTAGTGGGTCCAAAAGTAGACTCCAGTCTAGTAAACATGCCTCAAACATACTCTTGGAGAGAACCACTTCCATGAGGAATTACAGTTGGCACCAGAACATCAGCCGGAAACCTGAGCTTCCGGTCCATGCATCAAATAAAAAGGTGAAAAACCTATTCTGGCATTTTTGGAAATGTTTTATGGGAAAGGGACCTGTGGCACATAATTATCAGAAATCAACAGCAGCATCTTGGCCAGCTGGTCAATCAAGGTCCTCTTATGTCACTCCACCATCCCACCTCCCACCGACCTCAGAATCAAGCTGACCTGCACGTCTCTGGGTCCTCGAGACATACTGTACAGGTCATGAATGAAGGTGGCAGGCTGCAGCCGATCACCTTCTCAGCATAACGCACAATGTCATTCAGTCCTGTGATCCTGGCTTTCTTTGGAACAGGGATGATAGTGGAGGATTTAAAACAGACAGAAACATGACAGGACACCAAGGATGCAATGAAGATGTCTGTGAACACTAGAACCAGCTCAGTAGCACAATGCTTCAGGATGGCAGGGCAAACTCTATCTGGACCTGCAGTCTTCCTGAAGTGAGTGCGCACGACCTGCTCCGTGATGTCAAGAGAAGGAGGGGGGAGGGAAGGGGGTGGCTCATCAGTGACTGCAATCACCACTGATAGGACAATAAATTTGTCAGGAGGATATTAAAACTGACCTAACAGGGTGTGTTCTCTCTGTCCGTTTGGTTTTTATCTTGCTGCTTTATCCACACTGTCTATGTAATGCTCCAGGTTAGTAGACATACAGTATTTTTTTCATCTTCTAGTCCAGGAAATGCTGTTAATGGATCAGAGTTGCAGCCTGCCTGCCACCCCTCAATCCATCTCTGACCTGAAGTCACTGGCCACAGCCTTGCTGGAGACCATCCATGACAAGAACCTGGTCATTCAGCACCAGAGAAACACCAATAGGCAAGAATGATCATGCAAGCAAAACCTGATGATTTTTTGTGCTCAAATGACCAAAACGTTGTCTTACAGAATCTTAGGAAACAGAGTATCAGATTTGGAACAGAAGCTGAAAACCCTGGAGGTTTCGGGACTTTGGAGTTTTCCAGGTAGGTTATGTTTTTCTTTGGTTTGTTCTCTTTATTATTAAAGTCATTCACGGCTTTCGTCCATTCATTGCATTATTTCAGTAAAAACCAGTGGGTGCATTCACGATAATAACTAAGTGAGGTAAGAAGACAAAGTGCCATTGAAAAACTTCCGAGATATGATTGTTCTTGACTGACCATGGATTATAGGAACCCATACCTGGAGTGTGCGTGATTGGTCCCTAGGTCATGGTCTAGCTGCTGGGCAATATTTGCCAATACTCAAAGTTCAAATTCCTTTTTGCCCCACTTATCATGTCCATTCTGTGTTATGCCAGCATCTTTGCCAGTGCCCACCAGAAGTGTCACACCATGCAATATTTGGTGGTCATATAAGTCTACCAATCATCCCTAATTATGTCCTAAAATTGATGGAGAAATAATATTATAATTTGAAAATTAGTTGTAGATAGTTAGATAGTAGGAAATATATGAGCACGTTCTTATTTCATATATATTCATCGTCATATTCACAGGTTAGCCATAAAGCCATAAGTATATGAAATCAGCGACACTGTTCATATTTGATTTAAATCTGAATTGAGGTAAGTAAACCATTTTAAAGAAAACTCTGAATTTTGGTGACATTTCTTTTCAATTTTCTCATTTTGGGCACATTTAAGTAAAGAAATTGGTACGAAATATGTACAACTCAGCTAATTTATTAACAGGCAGTGAACAAACATTTTCTTATTATTAATTATTATTTTTCTGTGCCTCTGTGTAGAGACAGAGAGGCACAGAAAAATTAGGACATATCAATTATAGTTTTAGTCTGATGTCAAACGGGCCACGAAAACACAGGCACCGGGCCGCATACAAGGGTTAAACCCCTGTATGTCTGGTGTAGAGTGTAGTGGTGTAGTGTGTGGAGCTGAGTAGATATGTCCTGCCATGAGACCATCATTCTCAGCACCATAAACTGACTGAAAATGATTTTCCATTTGCCTCATCCAGTGCAGTGCATTTCTGTGCCTCTCGTGTAGAGACAGAGAGGCACAGAAAAATTAGGACATATCAATTATAGTTTTAGTCTGATGTTAAACGGGCCACGAAAATACAGGCACTGGGCCGCATACAAGGGTTGGACAAAATAATGGAAACACCTTAAAGCTTCTTTAGCCATTATTTTGTCCAACCCCTGTATGTCTGGTGTAGAGTGTAGTGGTGTAGTGTGTGGAGCTGAGTAGATAGGTCCTGCCATGAGACCATCATTCTCAGCACCATAAACTGACTGAAAATGATTTTCCATTTGCCTCATCCAGTGCAACATCTGAGTCAATAAGTCTGTTGACTATGTTGATCCACACTTTGCTTGCTGAATGGCCGCAGATAATGCTGGCCATGCAAGGAATGGGTAGTTATTACATTCCAAGAAATTTGATTCTGTTATGTTTGGCTGTGGCAGAAAAATGGTTTATGATACAGGAATGAATGTTCATTTCTCAGGCAACAGCTATAGTGATGCAAAAGACATCTTTGGCTTCGTGTTGTATGGTACAACTACATGTTTTTGTGCCCTTGTATTGAGGCCAGCCTACTGTGGTCTTTTGGTTTTAATTTGTGGTATCTTAGGTCATTTCAATAGAAATAATGTATTTGATAGACCAGGAAACCTACCTTCTTACATCGGACAGAATATGTTTGTGTGGGTTAACATTTCTGTAGCAAAGGGTGCTGTACTGAGAGATTTCCAGCCATCACTTATGACGACAGATGGCACATTACTGAGGTCTCTTTTTGTGAATGTGATTCCAAGTGAGCAAGCAAACATTTTCTCTTCACTTAATCACTCACTGACGACATTCTGTTGGGTGCTTCATAGGCTTGCACAAAGACTCAGCAATGTGTGAAAGCCTGCAGCCAAAGCTTGATCCGACTCGAGACACATCTTACACAGGTGGGTAAGTTATGCTGCTGAACATCTGTGCTATTCGCTACCAGATTCTTTAAATTGGCCCCTGAAAACTTTGATTTCTCACTCACAACTCATATACTTCAGGTGTTTTGGATCCAACTGAAATTGTGCTTCCTCCTCAAAGTCTAAGGTCGGCCAAAGACAGATAAAAATAGATAAAAGTAGTGAGGAAAGAACGTGCTGTCATAATGGCTGAGTGGATGGATCCAAGTGCAACTAGTGTGGTTGGCAGAGCACACGAACAACGAGAATAACTAAGAGAATAAGAGAATTTAATCGAATAAACAATAAAGACAGACAAGTAAGGGTAAATAAGGGCACCGGAAGCCAAAACACGAACTGGGAACAACACACAAGGAAAGGGAAGAAATCTGCAAAACAAGAGAGAAACTGATTAGAAATCAACGTCCTGCTAGAACCGGAGTTAAGCTCAACGTGGTGGCGACAAACAGAAAGCGCTGGTTGGTGGTGATTACACACGCAAGGGTTAAAAGGGTTACGGGTAAACTGAGGAGTGATATTACTAAAAGTTGTGACACACGGACTGAATTTAAGAGGAGGATAGCGAGAGAGAAACTAGAGAGAGCGAGGGGAGAAAACTATGGGTGAATGAGAATTCGAGCGCGTACATAATTTGGAAATCAACAGGGTTTTAAGGAGCAAGAACATGGAAGTCTTAAAAAAGCTTCACCTGAAGGAACGAAACACTACAATCCGGCACAAGTAGCTGGTGTCGGGAAGAATATATTCACAAGGAAGGGAATTAGCAAAATGAGCGCCAGCTGCATATGCCTGTAAAGATGGAGGTAAGGCAGGAAACGGAAACAAGGGAGATTCACAAAATAAAAGCACATGAAAAGAACGCAGAGATAAAATACAATAAATATATAACGCCTACTATTAAGGATCTCACGTACCTTATAAGCTGGGTGTTGATTGACGATGATGGGAGGAGGAGGAGCTTCAGAGGCTGCATAGAGTGAGGAGAAGGTGGCTGGCTTGAGGAGAGAGACGTGAAATGTTGGGTGGATGTGCAAGGAGTCCGGGAGCTTGAGACAGACGGCTGAGCGGTTGATGACCTTCTGAACTTTGAATGGTCCGATGAACCTAGGTGGCAGCTTTCGTGAGAATTGAGGACCCCTGTCGGAGACCATGTCGCAGGGAAGTCCGTGGAGACGGAAGACGTGGTGCACCAGGAGTTCTGCGGTCTCAAGGGCAGAGGGGAGTTTGGGCAGGGGAATAAAGTGCACCATTTCAGAAAAACGGTTAACAACCGTCATGATAGTGGTGTGTCCGGAGGAAGGAGGCAGGCCAGTGACAAAGTCAACTGTGATGTGAGACCAAGGATGGCAGGAGGACGGTGAGATGCTTTGGCCCTGTTGCAATTTGTGCAGGTCTTGCATAATTCCTTGACGTCCTTGGTTAAGCCTGGCCACCAGAAACATTGCTTGATTAATGATAGAGTGCGGAACGTACCAGGGTGGCAGGCGAGTTTTGAGGAGTGACCCCACTGTGACGTCCGGCTTTGTGTTCTGGCTCCCTGGACGGTAGGTGATAGAAAAGTTAAAGCGACCCAGGAACAGGGCCCACCGAGCTGGGTGAGAGTATAGCCGCTTTGCAGTCTGTAGATAGGTGAGGTTTTTATGGTCGGTGAGCGCCATGAAAGGAGTCTACGTGCCCTCCAACCAATGACGCCACTCCTGGAGAGCAGCCACCATCGCCAGCAGTGCGCTCAGCTGGGGTGAGTCGCCTTGAGAAAAAGGCACATGGGTGTACCTTGTGGTCCACGGGGTCTCTTTTGGAGAGGATGGCTCCCAATCCTGACTCGGAGGCGTCTACCTCGACGATGAACTGGAGTCAGGGGTCGGGGTGATGCAGGATTGGAGCAGCGACCTTTCTGTTGAAATTTGAGAATCCCAGAAACTGTTGACGCTGTTTGCGGCTGTCTGGAGTCTTGCAGTTGACTACAATTTCGTGGCGCTGTTGTCTCACTGTCTGGTACAACAGCGCCACCTCCAGGGACAAGAGCAGACTACAGTCTATCATGCGTTCTGCTGAGATGGTCGATGATCGATTGCAACCTGCCACCTCTTCAGGACCTGTATGCCTCTAAGACCCAGAGACGTGCAGGTTGGGTCAGAGCCGACACTTCTCATCCTGGACATGGACTGTTTGTTCCTCTTCCCTCTGGCAGGAGGCTACGGTCCATCCGGATCTGAACCTCCCGTCACAGGAACAGCTTCTTCCCCTCGGCCGTCAGACTGTTGAATTCGTGAACCGCCTTGTTATTTTATTTTATTTTATTTTATTTTATTTTATTTTTTGTCAGCACTTTATTCCAAAACACTTTCCTTGTTAGTGGGCTCCCCACTGACCATGGCAATAAATTAAATTCTGATTCTGATTCTGATTTTGGCAGGGTCAGGGATGAGACATCCCTCAGCCATGATAAATCCAAGAAAGCTGACCTGCTTTACATGAAACTCACACTTCTTCTTCTTTGTCAGTCCGAAAGGCATAACCCGGTACTCAAAGTGTCCCAGACGAGTCTTGAATGCGGTCTTCCACTCATCGGAGGTTGCGGAGGTTGAGCTTGGAAAAAATGGTTGCTCTGTTAAGTGGCTTGAACGCCGAATCAATTTGAGGGAGAGGATACAGGTTTCTAACTGTTTAGGTAGGGCTAGGTTTAACCCTCTGTAGTAATACAAGGACGCAGTGATTTGTCCTTCTTACTGACAAAAAAGAAACCGGCTCCTAATGGAGAGGAAGAGACCTCCGGCTAGGGAGTCATTAATATAAGTTTCAAGAGCTTCTCGTTCTGGTTTGGACACTAGAGGGTAGAGGAGCTACAGGAACCAGGTTAATTGGCGCAATCGTAGGGACGATGCAGAGGAAGTGAAAGAGCCTGGTACTTACTAAAGACTAGCGCTAGGTCATGGTAGCACGAGGGAACGCAAGAGAGATCAGGAGGAGTTGGAGGAGGAGAAGAGGCAGAGGAAGCAGAATGGAGACAGTGTGCATGACAGGGAGTGCTCCAACCTGTGACTTTAGATGATGCCCAGTCGATGTTTCTATTGTGAAGAGACAACCAAAGGAACCCGAGCACCAGTGGAGATGAAGAGGAAGGAAGAACCAGGACGTAGATTGGTGTGGTTTCCGGAGAGCTTTTTCCAGAGAGTTGCAGGTGCAGTGCAGTGAGTGACACGAGGGAGGGAACTGCCGTCAATTGCTGACAGGGAGCGCGGGCTGTCCAGCCTGACAAGACACAGGGAGAGAGACTCAGCAAATGAGGCTTCTATAAAGTTGTCGTCAGCACCGGAGTCAATGAAGGCCTTGACGGAAGCACAATTATTGTCTTGACGCAGGGAAGCGGAGAAAATAATTCTGCCTATTCTGGAATAAATAGGAGAGCTGACCTTCTTGGCGGAGATGAGTGGAGAACGGGGACCTCTGGGACGAATAGGACAGGCACAAATGTTATGACCCGGTCGGCCACAGTGCAGACATAAACCACGTGGCGTCAGTCTCGTGCTCCCCAGCTGCATGGGTTCTGGGAGATACCCTGGTGTAGTGAAAGTGGAGGATTGTCTGGTCACGTGGATATTATGAAAAATAATATCACCTCGAAATTTTGGGGCACCACCTGAAATATAGTTTTCAGGAGACTATTAAGCTCTCTTGATTAACACTTTGAGTAATTAATTAACTGTGGTAACTTAATTAATTATTAGCGTAATCAATCTATTTATCTGAAGTCACTACTTTAGTTGTGATGTAATGTCCTTTACTGATCAGAGGCTCTTAGACTGATTATAATACACTCCAAAGTAAGGTGATCAAGACCAACGTAACTTTATGAATTTGTTTAAGAATAAAAGAACAGAGAGAAACAGGAAAGATGCAAAAATAGAATGAGATGATCCTGACAATATTGCGATGGAAACGCAAACCAGTTATGAAGCAATGTCAATGCTGTATCACACACGTGTGTAACTGATGGGAAAGTTAAGACGTTCTAGTCTAACTGTCAACCTCAGGCAAGTAAGAATATTACTAAACTCCAACACACCAATCTGTGCAGAGATGTCAAGCAGCGGCTTACTTTGCCGATGAGTGGAGGGATGGGTGGGATGGTTGGATGAATAAGAGGGAGATGAGTCGATGAAGAAGGTCGGTCAGGAGATGAGAGAGGAGGCAAGAGGCTTTGGAGGGAGGTGTCCTGGTTTTCAGCCGGGTGACTGGGAGGCGATGAGGATCTACATCTTCAAGTGTGGATGGCACTCTCGGATCGTCTTCCGGACCGTTGAGGATCTTTCGTCGCAGACAGGGTGATCGTAGCTGACAGAGAACGGCGTAGAACTGAAGGCGTGTCTTTAACTCGTGCCAGGTGATTCACCGGTCTGAACAACCATCTAGAGCTGTCGCCTTAATGACAAACTCTAAGTAGCAGAAGGTTGCTTGAAGTTGGACTTGCATGCTTGTCACGGCTGCTGGCTGCGATCACGTGGTGTGACAAGGCCGTTCCTGGAGGCAGCTCTGGCTTGGCAGACCGCTGGACTATGAGGGTGACATGCAACTTTGAAGAAGTTCCTCGGTCACTTAGATGTGTAGCGAGTGGAGCGCTGGTACTGCTTCAAGGGTGGAGGAGAAACAGGAGTCTTTGCAGGAAACTTGGGTGTCGAGGAAGTTGGTTGTAGGAGGTGAAGGAGCCAGAAGAAGAGCAAAGAGGACAAAAGAGGCAGAACCTCTGTAAACTGGATCTTTTAAACTCGCAGACTCATCCACTGATGGCAAACTTGCAGAGTCCAATTGCCCAGTTTTGGTTGGCTGGATGAGTTTCATCACCTATTGCTGATTGGATGAGGGTTCCCAAGCCTGGCCTCCTCCTCCCCTGGTCGTAAATTCCAGTTTGCAGATGGGATATTGTAATCCTCCCAGAGTTTTATTTGACAATAAAACATAAAAACAATAAATAAATAACAATAACTATATAAGAACAGACGGACAGGTACAAACATGACATGTGCCAGACTTTGGTTCATAATTATGGTGTTTACTTCTCAAATACTTCTACCAACTTAGTAGTAGGAGTTAAATAATACTAAAGAAATTTCGGAGATTGAATCTGTCCACATGAAGTTTATGTGTACCAACAAACTTGGATCAGATTTAGTAATGGACATGTGATCCGACTTCATGTGTGCTCTTCTCTCGAGTGGGTTTTGCTATGTAATTGTTATCAATGCAATCACAACCCAGGAGCAGCAGTGTAGCCATTCCCTGCAAAAGGGGCCCATATCAACTTCTATTCATGCGACGAATGGTCGTGCATTTTTCGCTGTCAGAATCTCTGTTGTCTGTCATAGAATTCTTCCAGTCACCAACGTAGCTTGGAGGGAGTTTTTTTTTCCAACATTACATTGCTATTGCTATTTATAACCTGTAATGTGGTTCTCCTCTTTACTACCGGTGCTATGCCAGAAAGTGGCTGAGATTAACTGCCGTTTGAGGGACTTGAAATAGCAATTGACATGTTGTTACAAGTAGAACAAAAGGAGTTCCATCCCATGCCTTAGTGAACCCCGGTCTCTTTTTTACACGATGCACTGTCAACTTCAGATATGCCATGGTAGGCAGAACATATGTTTCAATAGAAAGTTTCACACGTCAACATGCAATGCTGAAGGCTGCCTTTTCCCCAAATCTCAGCAAGTAGTGTTTCTGTTTGAGCTGACTCAATACAGTCACTGAGAAAAAGGAAACCATCACTTAAACTATATAAAGAACATTCAAAAAGAACATCTACTAACCCGTGAAAAACGTGCTCACATGTCCGACTGGCATGCACTACTTGAGTTCCGCGAGCAACGGATATCAGTCATTGTGTCATTGTGTTGTTTCTTTTGGGATTCTTCCGTGAAAAACGTGCTGAAAACCGTCACGTTCACCGCATCGACTCTCATTTAAGCCGTGGCGGTGCGCCACCATCGTCAGCACTGTAGAATAATAAATAATAATAAAGACAAAGGTGCTTTTTTCCTGTCTCGCTATTACATCATGACTCAGTGTGTTTCAATAAGAAGCATATAGTGATCAGAAAGTGAGCATCAAAACGTACATTCACACTTTTTAAAATGCTGCGTTGATTCTGGACACAGACGTCCTCAATAAATTCCAGAACAATTGCCAGTAATGATGAAAATGACGCTGGTCGCGTCTCTCACCAGCTGCGAGCAGGTCTGCAGAACAGAGGACTCCGCATCTACAGATAGAACATGAGATATGGCATGTCACGCTTGTCCAAACCAGATGTAGCGTCCATTTGCTGGCTATATCCACACTATACATTGGTATACACAATAAAATGAGTAACAGACATTTGCACCTTTTTTAGCATCTCTAAAATAAGTTCCCCACATTTGATAATGCACTCAAGACCCACGACTCAATCTTGTTCAAACAGATCTCTATTTACATGCATCGAGCAGCGATTTTATTTCATTTTGTACAGCTTCTTACTCAGCATAACATCTAACACACTAAGATCAACTAACATTTCAAATAGTTGTACAATAGTGCAAATATTGATTTGACTACGGACTGAGGACATACGCAGCAATGGTCAGAGCACATCTGTCCTCACTCGTGTCATCAAAGCCCAAAAACGCCTCGTTCACCTCACAGCCTGCTTCAGTGTTAGTCACATAGCACAATATGAAAGAAATCTGAGCTTGGTTTGTGACATCTGTGGTCTCGTCGACTTCTACAGCAACAGGTGGGGCTGCACTTATCTCCTTTTTAATGTTTCTAATGACATCAGCAACTGCTTCAATCAAATCATTCTGTATTCTATTCGACTAGCCAGAAAGTGGGTGTCCTGTGATGCCTAACTAGCTTGTCATCTTTCTCAGCAAAAGCATGCAACAGTTCAACGTAGTTGCCACGATTAGCAGAGCCTGTACTGTCATGTTTGCCTAAGGTTCGACCCAGGTGCAGATGATTGAAGGCTGACAGAAGGCACTGACAACGTGATTAAATTAACAAATTTAATAAAAGACAAGATACAACAAGTAGACGACGAAGACAGCAACTGAAGGCGCCGGAGCCAAAACACGAACCGGGATATACACAGAGGGACTGGGGAAAAATCTGGAACAAAAGAGAGGTAAATCAATGTCAACCTTAAAAAATAGGGAAAACACAAAAAACGTTCGGATAATAACTCACGAGATCCAATTAACTAAAAGCGCTATGTGGAAGAGAACACTCAAATTCACACGCAGGGAAAAAATATACAACAATCATTAAATGAAAAGGTGAGTATAATAAGACTCGCACGCAGTCTGACAATTCAATTTAGAAGAGAAGAACTAAAGCGGAGTGAGTAGGAGAAAGCGAAACTAAGGAAGCGGCTGAAGAGGAATTCAAGCGCACACAAGAATCTAGAAAGCTGCGGAATACAAGATAGGTTAAGTTGCGGGAGAGTTACCGAATGACACAATGAGTTCCAGCTGCGCTGCCATTAAGCTGGAAAGGATACAGGAAACGGAAACTACAGAGGGTTAACAAAATAAAAGCATGCGGAACAGACAAAGAACAATAAGAGTGCGGAACATGACACGTACTCTCGTCATTTCCATGGAATGGCAGCTGCTGTTTGGTGAGGAAGCAGATGGCAATGATAAGATATTTTAAAATCTCCCGGTTCTCTTTTACCTTGGCATTGTGGATGCTGATGTTGAGTCGCCGCTGTTCATCCAAAGCCAAGTTTATCCTGGACATCACGTTTTTAGTGCGATCTGGCTTTGAATGTGAGTGGTCAACCACTCACGTTTTAAGAGGCTTCTCTGCAAAGTCTTGCAGTCAGGCCACAGTATCCCATCTTAGTCCAGACATTGTCACAAGACGAGAAAAGAAGGCAGGAAAAGCAGAAGAGGCGGTTTCTTGCTGGACGTCCATGTAGCACACCTTTTCGTGTGTACCACTTCGTTTGAAAAGAGCGGGTCTTCCGTGCCGTAGTCTGAAGCAAACCCTTCAGCTGCGGTGTTGATGTTCCTTTAATTATTACTTCCTTCTTTGATTGAAAGTCCAGTTTAGAAAAGTTGTTTGAGTTTAGATATGCAATCCTCCATTTTCCAACTATGGCCAAATTAGACTGTCGTTTGTTGTAATTTTTTCTGTTGTCGCGAGAAGAATCCCCAGGATCACGAGTGCCCGCTACCATGAGGCAGGAGAACTGCATGCCTCACTTTGTGGCTTTTGGCGGCCGTTTTATGATCGCTCAAGACCGCACAAGAAACTAGTAACACACATACAGTTGTTGACAAAAAAAACACTGTTCATTATATCTATCAGCTATACAATAGCAAAAGTGTTTGAACATTTTAATAGCAACATTCAGAGAGACAGCAATACGTTCTGCATAGCATGCCAGCACAGTTAGTGGAGTCATTGCGCAATCTATGGTGAGGCTTAGCAGGTGGCTGCCTCACTGCGCTTCTCTTCTCAGTATTTGAACAGTAAATGTGAAAATTCAGCGATTTTGAATAAAAACTGGTGTGAAATTAAAAAAAAACATTCATTGTGTAAATCAGTGGATAAATATTGCCATTTAATATAAAGTTTGTAATTTTACATTTTTTTCTTTCCACGATTGACAGGTGAGGCCCTGCCTCTCAGTACACATGTCATGGCTGCCTATGTGGTCAGACCCAGTACCCACGTGTACTGGTTGACAGAAGGCTTGGAGACAAGATTAAATTAAGGAATAAATAAACAATGACGAGATAAAACACAGACGAACAGGAACGAAGAACAAAAGGTGCCGGAACCAGAACACGGACCGGGAACTCCACGTGGACAACCTGGAACAGGAAAGAGAATTATAATAACGCTTAAATGGGGAGAACACACACGCACAAGGAAATGAATATATCAGATAACAAAAGTGAGCTCTATAAAATACTCACGCACGAATCGACCGGAGAATGAAAGTGAAAACAGAAAAGAAGCGAGGAGGACGAGAACTAAGGAGGCAGCTGAAAACGAAATCAAGCGCGCACAGAATTTAGAATATTCAAAGAAGAGAACGAAAGGAACGAGAGAGTCTTGGGAGAGTTTACCGTGGGAACGCTAAGTAACCATCTGGCGACAGAAGCTGGCATCGAGGTGTTGATATATATATATATATATATATATATATATATATATATATATATATATATATATATATATATATATATCAACAAAAGCATGGAAAACACGGACACAACAGTAACAATAAAAGCATGGAGAAAAGCTGACATGACAACATAGGTGCTTCTCAGTATCAAATTGCCTATTGTTTTTTGTGTGCATATCAATTTGGCACTACTTCTGTGAAGCATCCATCTCCCCACTCTCTAAATATGGTTCTTTAACCATTAGGTTGATTCTGCATCCAGCTCTCACCCAGCAGCGCAATGAGGAAGAGAATGGTATCTTACCTCGAGGCGCCTTGCCCTGCGGGGATCTAGCCAGATGTTTGTCAGTCTTCGGTGAGAATGTTAGGGCCTTGTGTTGTCTATTTGCCACGATGGGCGCCAATTATGTGCGACCAGCAGGTTCTATTGATTTCAGGGCGTTGAGCAGGAGAGAATGGAAGAGCGAAGAACCACAGATGTTGTGGGATGCAATATGTAGTTTGTTCCAGATCAACATCAGCATTTAATAGTCAGTGGTCAGCATCAATAGTCAGCATCAGTGGTCAGCATCAAAGAAGTCAAAGTACAGATACATTAAATAGAGACTGAGGGCGTTCCTCAAATCCATTACACCATCCGATGCACAATAGGACAGAGGCCGTTCCTCGAATCCAACACACAATATTACACACAAACACATGACCATATTAGAATGTCCGACCACTGGAAGTGTTATGTGATTTCCCAAATCCAGGACGGTTGGCTGGGCCACCATGACCTGACATTACAAATGATAGATGTCCCTGTTTTCTTCCCAGGGAGACCAGGTCTGGTGTACGTGGAACGTTGACTGAACAAAAAGTAACTATTATTATTAAACTGACGGAGTGATGGTATTCCTGAGTGTGGCCCCAAAATGGTTCTCAGCAGCTGATAATCAGTCAAGAGGGTGAATTGTCTGGTACTGGTACTGGTGAAAGCGTTGTATTCCCTAAATGATAATGAGGGCTTCTCTTTCTAATTGTATATAGTTAATCTCAGCCTTATTCATTGTTTGTGAAGCAAGTAAGTTTAGTATTTGTCCCTACAAATCTGGAGACCATTTTCTTGCAGTCTCCCCAGGTCAGCATTCAGATTTTGCAGGTCGGTGGTTCCTGTGCACACAATGTCACCTAGATAGCATTGCGCTCCAGGATGCCCTTTTAGAATCTGATCCATGGCATGTGGGGAATGGGCTGGTGATGAACTAATTCCAAATGGAAGATGACAATACCTGTACAACCCCATCTGTGTAGTAATTGTGTTTCCTGCACTCTACTTGGACACACATTTGTAAGCAGGCTTGATTCAGATCTATTTTGCTGAACTTTTGCCCTCAACTCAGTCCGGCAAACAAGTCATCATGTTGCTCAGCCTCTGGAACCAGGTTCATAGTCACTCTAAATTCTCAGCAGATACAAATTTCTCTAGTTTGTTTACTGACTGGTACGATTGGTCTGGCCCATTCGCTAGTAGTTACACCTTACAAAACACCAGTAATGACAAGCATATCCAGCAGTGCCTCTACTTGGGCCCAAAAGGCACCGGTCTTGCTTTTAAGAATCTTGACGTGGCACCTGGTTTAAGAGCTAACTCTTATGATCTCTATGATGTCTTTCATTTTTCCCAGCTCATTTTTGAACACCTTTTTGTGATTTTCCAGAATGGTGTCTTAATTCGGAAGTTGCGCTCTGCATAATTTTTACAGTCTGTCAATAAAAAAAAAAAAATTTAAGTCTTCAGTGCTTTCAAAAACATTTCCAGCCACACTCCTTCCCTTTCTCTGCAAGTGCTGGTGGAAGCAGCAGTGGCATTCGTGATCCTGTTGTAAACGGCCGTGATGATGCCCAGCCATCATCATTGTTGCCTGGAAGATGAGGAAGTAAGTCTAAACATCCCAGAGCATTCCTTGGGCCACTGTGGACAAAACACACATGCACACTCAAGATTTGTTAAGGAGGAGGAAGGTCACTTGCAGTGGAAACCCCTGAAGTTATGATGTCATCATCAGCATGTGTCTGTGTGTTAGCAAAAATGTTAAATATATGAATCTTTCTTCTTGGCTACTACTGTGTTTTGTGAGTGAGTTCTGACTATATGTGAAATTATTAAATGTGTATTAATGTAAAATAAATAAATAAATAAAAATACAGCTTAGGCATGGTGCCCTCTGATTGGTTTTCTTGTAACATACATTTTAGATAATAATAATATATACTGATATACTCCTGATTTTTGAGGTTTTCCAACTTACAAATGTAGAAGTCTGTAATTTAGTATTTATGCACTCTTCAACTGTGACGGAATTTAAAACGAAAATCCAGAAAATAAGAAATAATGTAAATAATCAATTTGCATTTTGTTGACTTTTGATGAGTTTAGTATTTGATACAGAACAGATCAGAACATAACTTAATCTTTGTAATTACAATGATCAGTTGTTTCCTGTAGTCCTTGATCAGGTTTGCACACACTGTAGCAGGGATTCTAGCCCACTCCTCCACACGAATCTTCATTTTTCAGGGCTGCCGCTGGGCAATACTGACCTTTGGCTCACTCCAAAGATTTTCTATTCAGGCCTGGAGACTGGCTTGAGACTCCAGGACTTAGCTTAGGAGCCACTCCTTAGTTGCCATAGAAGGCCCACCCACAACCCATCTCCAATGCTGAGGGAAGAAGATTGTTGGCCAAGATATCACGATAAATGGCCCCATCCTTCCTCCCCTCAATATGGTGCAGTTGTCCTATCCCCTTTGCAGGAAAGCATCCCCAAAGAGTGATGTTTCCACCACAGTCGGGATGATGTTCATGACATTTTACTCATCCTTCTTCCTCCAAAACATGGCGAATGGACTTAAGACCAAAAAGCTCTACTTTTATCTCATCAGACCACATGATTTTCTTCCATTCCTCCTCTCGATCATACAGAGTGTCAATGACAAACTTCAGACTGTCCTTGACATATACTGGCTTGAGCAGTGGGACCTCGAGTGTACTGCAGGATTTTAATCCATGACAGCATAGTCTGTTGCTGATGGTTTTCTGTGAGGCTGTGGTTCTGTTCAGGTCATTGACCCGGCTCTGGTGCGTAGTTCTGATCATCCCCCAATGATACACCACAAGGAGACGTGCTTGGTGCTCCAGATCGAGGGAGAGTTTTTAAAATACTTGTTCTCCTAACTGTATGTACCTGTATATAGATGATATTCTTTACAGTTATCTTTCTGTGTTGGATATATTCAATCTTGTGTTATAATGAAAATGCTCTCATATGTGTTTTCTCTTTTGGTAGCAAATGACAGAAGAAGTTCAGATGCCTTTTTATGGGACTGTCACATTATCACCACCGTACCTGGCCCTGATGTTGTTGATGTGGGAACCTCACCTGAACCTCTCATCAACCTGAATTATCCACCAGCCTTAGACAGGAATGGACGTGACTGTGGTACAGGACAAACCGTGTCATCTACTGCCTGTCATACTGCTGTACAACTGTTAGTGGGACAAGGTCCAGTGGTGGAGGCACGGCCGGAGCTGGATGGTGGAGTGGTCAGTGAAACGGGATCACTTGTGGAGGAGGGGGAGGAGGCTGCACTTGCTCTGGATGTCACACAATGGCACCTTTATTCACAGATGAAGGATTGTTCACTGGTGCCCAATTCACCCATTACACCCCCCAGTTTGTTTACCTACACATAAAGATGAATTGAACTCATCATCCAATGTACAGTGAAAGTCTTATTCCAGATGCACTCAATTTCTTTTCATAGTAACATTAATTAATTAATTAATTAAATGCAATCTATTTAACCATACTTTACAGGGTAGCACATAAAGCAGTGACACCTTCCAGAAACACACTCATTTAAATGATTCAGAACATCATTCATATGCACATTCCAGATTGCCACCTGCCTTTGAGTGTTGGCACGTTATAACCGTTGACCATAACACTTAAATTCCCCAAATGCCGCCGACGTGTCCTTGCAAATGAAATGTTGTTTTCTTTTTGTTTTTTCGTACCTGCAGTTTGTCAATGCAAGCTTGCACACAATCCATACTGTGGGGCAGGTAGAGGGGGCAGCGTGGGCAGTGAGTTCAGCTTCCTGATGGCCTTTCTCTCAGCATTCCCAATCAGCTTTGAACATCATCTCCACAATCTCTACCTTCACCTTCATTGTGCCAATCATCACCTCTGTTATGATTATTTTTTGCCTGGTGTCTCCATTTCTTCCTCTGTGTTGTCGTGCTGACTTTGAGTTTGACTTTTTTGAGTGTGTTCATCTGACCTTTCTCAGTTTGTCCCCAATCTTGATGTTTACTGCTTTATGTTTGCTCGAATAAAGATGTTAAACAGTGCAAACAGTGCAAACTGTGTCTTTGTTGAATCTCTCTCTCTTTCTCTCTCTCTCTCTCTCTCTCTCTCTCTCTCTCTCTATATATATATATATATATATATATATATATATATACTGCTTTCACAGAGTTACATTTAAAAATATGAGGGTTTCCCCACGCTACTCTCGCAACAAGTTGAAGTGAGAGAAAATACTGACGATCAAGAAAATTTTTATCAGTGAAGTGCAAATCCAGACATCAAAAATGATCAATAAATAGTCTGGTAAACTTCAGTATCTTGAGAAAAATCAGCGTCTTTTCTCCGGCCTCCTCATGAAGACTGCTGACCAGATCACGAAAGTGACAACAGTTCTGCAGTCTCAGAGCTAGGACTTTGAGTGGCATTTCAGAACACTGTCAGAACGGCGTGTCTTTTTTCTAATCAATGAGGCCCAAAAGTTATCTGTGTCACTGACTGGAAGACTGCTAACGTCAAACATGAATTTTTGACAAAGCTTGTACACACTTTTTGTCGCCAGCCAACAATCTTTCAATTCTTTTTTTGGTTGATCTTCGTCCCTTCTTCCTGACAAAAGTCTTCTTTGAGATTTCTGGGCTGTCTGTCACACAATGCTCTTTTAAGGTCTATCCAAAGATTTTCAATACAGTAGAGGTCCTGAGATTGTGAAGGCCATAGCGAAACACGGGTGCAAACAATGACTTTTTTTTAAGAAAGTAGCACATGGATGGTGGTGGCAAGCTGCTGCAAATCTCTTTCTTACACTAGCAAACCACTTCAACTTCACCATCTTGGTTAACACGTCTAATTTTAAGGAGACTTATTCTGCTGAGGATGTGCTGTATGTGAGAGACCTGATAAGCCTGCACTGAAATGTCAACTGGCCAATCAGTTGAGCAACATCTGTGTCAATTTGGAATTCTGCAGACACAAGTAATCTTGTGTTTTTCGCACCACATTTTATTATGGACATGAAAAGGAACATCCTTCATTAACTTTAAGAACCGCAAATACTCCATTGATCATGTCAATCAGTTGGCTTTTGTGGTGGCACATGGCATTGATGTCAAGAAAAATTGTAAGTTACTGCTCAAATAAAAGTTAGTGTCCGTCCAGCGGAATACACACTTCTCAGGGAGTACTCAGGAGCAGAAAGAACCACAGAAGTAGTGGGATGCAAGCTTCAGTTTATTCCACATCATCATCAGCGTATCATCACATCATTGCTTGGTATGGCTTTGCCTTGCTTGGCATCAAATTATTGATATATATTATATAGTACAGACACATTAAATAGAAACTGGATCGACACATATATTTAGGACTGTAGACTGGAGGTATTACACCTATTTTTTCTCAGGATTCAAGGCACTCGGCTGGGTCGTCATGACAAGGACTCTAGACAAAACAAACTTTCCTGTTAACATTTGAATGGAGCCATCCCTGGATGTGGATAGCCGCCCAACATTCCATTGGCGCTGGGAAACGAGCTATCATTTAAATAACCGTTGCACATGTCCCTAGTGAGGCATATCAAATTATTCTCCCCATTATTTCCCCCCCTTTGTGGGTCTGAGGCCCACACAACAAAACTTAGCAAGCGATCCCATTTTATTTTACTGTAAATTATTTAGTAATGCAGCAGAGCAGTGAGAATGTACTGAACATATAAAAATGTTAACTGATTGATTTTATAACTGGAGCTTCAAGCTGAGTGATTGATAAAAAGGTTCAATATGTTTAATGTTGTTTGATTCATAAAAAATCCTGACTGCGCACATTGTTAATACCCATCCCAGCAAAATGTTAGTAAGTTCGCTTCAAGAAGCATCAATAGATTTCCCGAATTGTACTCTTCATTGCTGACATGATGAATGCTGAACCAATTTGATCTTTTTCAAATAATGCTGAACTTAAAAACTGAAATGCAAAAAGTGAAGACAAAATTAATCGATACACAATGTAGAAGTGGAACACATGATATCACAAAACAACAAACATAATGAAACAGTGTGACTGCCAACTGCTTCCCAATCATTTGCAGACAGTTTCCTCATCATGGGTACGCAATGTGCCAGAAGAAAACTGACAGCGGGAGATACTGACCGCAGTATCTCCCACTATAGCAAAAAATGCTCCCCATTTTCCTGGCTGTTTTTCTAACCAATCCCAGGCCCCAGCATGTTCTTTCCTAATTTTTAAATCTCTAAATTTATTCATCGCAACAGAAAATGTTCCATGCGGCGCGGTGTTATTAAGAATGTAGGTGCAACACTGATCTCTGAACATGTGACACACACCACCCTTTTCTGCTATTAACCAATCCAGCAACTGCTGATTTTGCTGCACCATTCTGCCAGATTCATGTAGTTTTTCGCCCACAGAGCCTCCTTGTTTTTCCCTAGCAGGCTGGTTAGCACGGTCATGCTGACCTTCCTAGAACTGGTTGTCTCATCTATGGAAGTATTTTTCTTGTGATGTTTTGCGTTCTTAGATGTCATGTTGCATTGTATATAGTATTGGGTCATGGGTTGTAAGTTACGGATAAAGTATTATTTTATTAGTTTTGAGAGCCAGTGTGGTTTTTCCTGTACCTGCTTTACGGTTTGTAATGGGTAGAGGCAGGTTGCGCCGCTTCTTCTGATTAAGTTCTCCCTCACGTGTAATTGTTCCTGTGTTGGTTGATAGTATTTGGATTGTGCATGCGCATTAGTTTTCAGTGCCCTTACTAGTTTATTCTTTGCTTTGACCTTTTCTTTCGCTGCTTGGCTGTGTTCCTTGGATGAGTGTTTGTTTATTTAGCTTTTGCTTTATCCATCTTTTTCTCCCGTGTGTGTGTGTGTATTTCCACCACCGAACGCTTTCTGTTCTTTGGGCCTCGTCAGTTTTACAGGGTACAGTTTTGTTCTGCCCATCCCCTTGGCTTAACTTTGATTTGCCTATTTTCTGTTTTTAGGTTTTTATCCCCTGCTGTTTCTCTCCACGCCCCAGGTTTTGGTGACAACTGGATTATTGTTTGTGATTGATTTTTGTTAATTGTATGTTGAAATATTGTAGTCCTTACTCTGGCTGGTTCAAGTGATTGGTTTTCCAATTTAGCACTTGGGTTTGGTCCCCTCAGCCATGACATCTGGTTGTCAATTAAACCAAATTGCAATGTGAATGAATCTATATGTACGATATTGTGTTATGTCTTATCAATTGTATGTAACTGGATTATTTTGCTGGCTTAGGAACATGAACCAACCAAGTCTTCTGAAAGTAAAACGGTAAATGTCTTCCCCATAATTTTCAAATTCAAAATTGTATACTGTGTGTAAATGAGGTCAGAGATATGATTGCTATTATGCCTGTAATATTTTAATGGGTAGAAGGTTAGAGCTGGGTTCCCAGAGTCCAAAATCATACAGAGGTTGGTTGCAGATATATTAGGATCCAGTCCTCTGTGAGCACAGGAGTGAGTGAATTAAACTTGTGTTTTGATTTAAATAACCAACCTTTGTAGTCTCTACTGGAGATATGTAAGCATTAGTATGAATGATCTCTACTCTGCAGATCACTAGTCATAGCTTTTCCATTACAGAGGTACATATCCCTCTAAAGGAGGGAATGATTGAAATATAATAATGATGACAACGTAGTAATCATTATTATTATAGTAATTTACATATGCAGTAGTACAATTAGTAAATATCTGAGGCTTTGAACGGCACATTCTGAATTATTTAATCTTCTATTAAAGAAAAGGTTACAATTTGTGTTCTGTTGATCTTGTAACTCTAACAGTGATTCTTTTTTTTCGTTGTCACAATAGAGATCAGCTACAGATGATAGTGAAAATAGCGGCTGATGGACCATATAAGGTAAAATTTGAACAAGGAGGAAAGAAGACCGGCAATAGGGACCTCCTCCTGGAGTTCCGGGCAACAACCAGCCTTATGGAGCTCAAACACCAGGGCCTCCAGTTGGATCAGTAATATAAAGGTAATTTCAATGCATCTAACCCAGAATATCTGAGGAAACAGAATGAAATACAACTTGACTTTTTCTACAGATCCTTTACAGGTCTTTTCAGAGGTAGATGGATGGATTCTAAATCCCCCCTTGACAGTCTCAAGGAAATTACATATGTATCAAATATATGTCCTTCCAACTCCAGCAGAATTTTGGAGCTTTATTGCCAATGTCAGTGAAGATTCTGTCGTGTTTTGGCTTTTGTCTGCTTATATTTCGTTATTTCCTGTTTTCCTGTCCTTTGTTCTCTCCAGCTTAACAGCATTGCAGCTAGGCTCCATCAGCTGATCAAGCTACACTGATTTCTACTCCTGAGTTCCAGTCTGCGCTGCCAGATGGCAGTCTGACAGTTGAGAGAAAGAAGCTCTTTCTGTGACGGGAGGTTCTGGTCTGCATTGACCGTAGCCTCCTGCCAGAGGGAAGAGGGATGAGCAGTCCAAGACCAGGGTGAGAAGGGTCGGCTCTGATCCGAAGTGCACGTCTTTGGGTCCTGAAGACATACAGGTCATGAAGAGGTGGCAGTCTGCAGCTGATCACCTTCTGTGTGCTGTAGTCTGCCCTTGTCCCTGGAGGTGGCACTGCTGTACCACATGGTGATAGAGAAAGTGAGGATAGACTTGATGATGGCGGTGTAGAACTGCACCAGCATCTTCTTTGGTAGTTGTAGTTTTATTTCATATGCGCTGCGCCCTCTAACGACCTTCGCTACAGTATTGGTTAATCCACCTCGAGGCACTGGCCTCGGCCTGACACTTTGACCGATTGGCTCTCCGCCCAGGAAGGCACCTCCCACAACATATAAGACAGCCCCACTCCTGCCAGTCTGCTCCTTTTTTTCACTCAGTCTGAGACCATCAACACCATTGAATGACATAGATCGCTCCTGTGTGTCTTGCACTGCATTCCTGGATGAGTCCGACAAGCACAACCCCTGTGTCGTCTGATTGGGTCAGGACCATCTCAAGCTACTAGATTCCTGTCCCGCATGCTTGGCGCTTCCAGGAGAAGCTTGCCGCATCCGGGCAGGCCTAGCACACTGGGGGGGAGTCGACCAGGAGTCGGCCTCCGGTGTCCACGTCAGCCGCTGGCCTTCCCCTGGTGCCGAGAGGCAGGACCGCTGCTCCGAAGAGACCTGGTTCCGAAGGACGGCCTCCTTCGTCTTCTTCGAGACGGCTAGCTAAGAAAGCTAAGCTAACATCGACTCTGTCGACCGGCAGCCATATTGCACTGCCCACGACAGGGAGGTCCAGTTCAGCTGATCCAAGCACTCAATTGGGAAACGGTGTCAAGTGTAGGACTACATCTACCAGCATCCCTTGCTGATGTCGTCACCAATTTTGCCGGAAATACACGGTCGAAGGTGGTTAGAAAGAGATTGGATGGGGTCTCACAGCCCTTTCGAGGGGAGCCTCCCGCACGTGTCAGACGTGACGGGCAGGCTGTCTCCTTCCCTGGCCCCACCCCTTATTGAGTTTCATTCAGTGTGGGTGGATCTGTGCGGCCCCCTCTCTGTGTGGTTAAACAGAATGTTTGACAGATGCTTACTTTCACATCCCCATTTTCCCACGCCACAGGCGTTACCTGAGGTACGCAGTGGGGGACGATTAATTTCAATTCTACCACCTTCCCTTCTGGTATTTGCTGGCTCCACAAACCTTTTCAAAGATAGTTGATGCAGCGCTGGAGCCGCTCAGATCGTCAGGTATAAGAATCCTGACTTATCTGGATGACCTCATTCTGGCGACTTCAAGAGACAAAGCGCGCCGTCACACGGCGATTGTGTTGCATCACATCAAAGGCCCGGGCTCTGCCATCAACCTCAAAAGAGTGCGCTGCAACCCAGCATTTGTACTCAATATCTGGGTATTCTCCTCGACTCTCGCTCTATTACAGCTCGGCTGTCAGACGGGAGATTATTGAAGTTACTGCACGCGGTTTCTGCAGCAAGGAGATCTTAGAGGATGAGAGCAAGCAAGGTGATGACCTTGTTAGGTCTCATGTTGGCAGTACATCCAGTGGTCAGACTGGGTCTGCTGCATATGAGACGTCTTCAGCGCTGGTTCGCTCGTCATAGTCTCGACCGGTCAGAGACAGATCGAAGTGGCTCGTCCTTCCGACCCATTGGTACTCAAGCAGTCGTCTTCTCGAAGGTGTCCGTATGGGCTGCGTCCAGCGATACGTGCACGTATTCACGGATGCATCACTGACGGGCTGGGGAGGAGCTCTAGAAGAGGATTGCGTGGGAGGACGATGGTCAGACCCCACACCGCACATAAAACAGTTGGAACTGATGGCGGTGGAGAAAGTGCTAATGCACTTTACACCACTTTTGGAGGGTCATCACGTGATGGTCAGGTCGGACAACTCCACAACTGTTGCTTATATCAGCCGCCAGGGAGGAGTGAGAGCTCCCTCTCTGCACAGAGTGGCAGCTCGCATATTGATATGGGCGACCCCCCCATCTGCTGTCTCTTAGAACGCGTCACGTTTCCGGAGTGTTGAACGTGGACGTGGACAGAATGTCCAGATGAAAGCCTGTTGGTGGAAGAGTGGGGTCTTGCGCAACACATGGCAGAGGCGGTTCGGGCTCGCTTCGGGGTTCCTGTGGCGGACCTTTTTGCGTCAAAAGTGAACACAAAGGCTTCACTGTGTGGGGGGGCGTTTCCTCCGCTGAGACTGATGATGCCGTTCCTTCAACGAGTAAGTGGGAATCATGATATTTTACTTATGATCATATTCATCAAGTATCTGCTATTGAATAAAATGCTTTATAATGGTTTTTCTAATGAAAGATTAAATCCAACAAATTCAGTGATAATGGGTGAGGTAACCTCAATTTGATCCAGTATGAGAGGTGTGTGTATGATAAGGATAGTGTGGGAAAGAAGCGTGGATGGAAGAGTGAGTTATGAAAGGCAGGAACCACCTGGTATGAGGACCAAGGAGGAACCCAGGAGACATCTAACCCAGTACCGGTCCAAACAGCCTGATCAGAGCCTCAGTTTGTGGGGACACAAACTCAGGCATATGGTTTCTGGAACCAGATGGTTTCCGAATCTGATCAGTATGGCGATGGGTCCACCGTGGCAGATTACGGACTGTCACAGGGCGCTAGTACAGGTTCAGGGACGGATTCGATCCCGCCCAGTGCTAGGCTAGGCTGCTTGCTGAAAAGGTGAGACTGCTGGACGTGAGACTGTCAGACGCAGTTATCCATACGGTGCAGGGTGCTCATGCCGTGGCAACTAATTAACTTCACACCTCCAAGTGGGGTGTATTTTCTAAGTGGTGTGCAGAGCTTTCGCCATCCAGCTGCTCTATTGCTGAAGTTCTGTCCTTCCTTCAGGAGCTCTTGGACAGGGGCCGGACGGCTTCTACTTTGAATGTTTTTGCAGCCGCCATTTCGGCAGGACACCAAGGTTTTGGCCGTGTTCCTGTCAGGAGTCATCCGGTTATTAAAAGGCTCCTCCTTAGTGCTCGGCGCATTAGGGCTCCGGTCAGGAGCCTAATTCCAAGATGGAGTTTGCAGGTGGTGTTGGAAGGTCGATGTAGGGCCCCATTTGAACCACCTCCGGCCGCTTCATTGGACATGTCTCTGAAGACGGCTCTCCTCCTGCCTTAGCTTTAACTAAGAGAATGAGTGACCTGACCGCTTTGTCAGTTAGCCAAAGGTGCATATCGTTTGGGGAGGATCATCTGTGACGCTTCATCCAAACCCAGTTTTTAGACCGAAGGTCATTACCGCCTCTTATTGGTCGCAAGTACTGATGCTGAGGGCGTTCTTTTCCCCACCTCATCAGACTTGAAGCCATGTAGCTAGGATGCATTGGTTGTGTCCGGTGCAGGCCCTTGCTTGCTACGTTAAGAGGACGAAGGACTTTCGTCTGACTGACAGACTGTTTGTCTGTTATGGAGGATATCAGAAGGGCAGAGCTGTGTCCTCACTGCGTCTTTCCCACTGGATTTGTATGGCCATTTCTGCTGCCTACACGGCAGAGGGCTCGATGGCCCCGGATGGCCTCAGAGCTCAGAGGGCTAGCTCCTCATCTGCTGCGCTTTTGGTGGTGCTTCTATAGAAGACATTTGCCGAGCAACTTCTTGGTCATCTGCTTCGACCTTTGCTCAGAGTTACCTGAGAGACATGATGGACACTTTGGTGGCTCACACTGCTTTGTCTGGAGGCAGTTCTTCGGCCATGGCTGGACCACCTGGCCGATGAAAATTGGTTTCCATGGTTTGGTCTTCTGCAAGGCCATGCTGGGAGGAAACTAATCACTACGGCCTTCGCCGTGGTTTATACCAATAGCGAAGGCCGTTAGAGGGCGGAGCACATATGAAATAGAAATGTTGGTTACTCACGTAACCCAGGTTCTATGAATATGTGTGTAGCCCGCTAACTGGCTGCCCAGCAGGCCTACTTTCGCTGAGTTCCAAAACGAGCAGAGCGTTGGGAGTGGGGGTGTCTTATATGTGGTGGGAGGTACCTTCTGAAGCCAATCAATCGAAGTCTCAGGCCGAGGCCAGTGCCTCGAGGTGGATTAACCAATAGCGAAGGTGGTTACAGGGCTACGCACATATCTATAGAACCTGGGTTACGTGAGTAACCAACATTTTTGTCATCTGGTCAAGGTCCCTTCTCAACATCAGCGGCAATTCATCCATATTATTGCTGAGTGAGCGGACGTTGGAGATGTGCGCAGTCCTCTTCGGTGAAGGTGAACGAGTGAACCAGCACATTGCTCACAAAATCCAATCACATGTGACAGCCGACACTCTGATGAAGCACCCTCTGTGGTTTGTGATGCGTCCGCTCATCCTTCCTCTCCATCCCGACTCGCCACTCGCTTGGCAACTGCATATCTACTGTGGAGGTTTTTTCAGTGTGTCATGTTAAGTTTGCATGCTGCAGCACATGCATGTTAAAAGGCGTGAGCACTACTAATTAAACGCGATATTTAAAACAACAGCACTTGACGGAGTACAGAAGGTTTTCCTTTACTGCAACCAGCGGTCATTCGCAGACACTCGCCTGTCTGACCTGACATTCGGAATGCTAAGCATATTGCCAGGAAATAATCATGCAGGACGCCGCAGTCAGCACCAGTGCACCTGCAAGTTATAGACCGTTGCGGCTTATGTACGAAAAAGATTTATTTTCCTTCTTAAATTTCGTGGTTTCGGCTAATATTCTGGTGCTCTCTAGAGTCCGGAAAATACGATAAATAAATACAAATGCTAAGAGATGTGTGCTGATCAGCGAGCACTATGGGTTCAAGGTGAATCCATTCTTGTGGACAGGGGCGTTTTTGTGCAGGGGACGCCAGAAATGAGCACAACCTGAGAGAGCTTTGTCACACCGTTTCTGTTCTGCTCCACCTGATCTCCCTAAGATTGAGCAGCCAAATTGGCGAGAAGCCCTGGCTGCAGCCTGGAGAATGAGGCCGAGCTCAATGTCGAGGTACGCCCATGTTGAGCTCCGCCCATGTTGAACTCTGCCCACATTGATCTCGAGCGTCCTGCCCACTTAAGTGACTCAACGTTGAGCTCAGCCCATCTTCACAAAGCTTCAGCTAAGTGTTCCACAACAGTGGAAGTAACAAAAACCTTGCTCTGCTCTGAGTAAATAGAGTTCAGTGTCATGTTTGTTAAAGCAACAATGCATAACATTTAGACATAAATAGATTATCATCACAGTTGTTGCGATGACAGGTTTAATTTTGAACCGTCTAAAATCCCAGAGTCAGACTATCCGGCTCTCTGTTCAACGCCCCCTTGGACGTGTTCTGTGAGTGGCGTCACAGCCCCAACTTGACACCCACCACAACACGTGGGTGATGGGTGACATGGTCCACTTTGAATTTGAGTCTGGTAATAAAACAAAATGATCACCCCCTCACTAACCGTTGTACTAAATGTGTGCCCATCATGACCTTTTCATTTCGCGGGAGCTGAAAGTGAAATTATTTTCCCCACTCTTGCCCATTCTGCTGTGAATAAATAAATGAACTAGACATTGCTTACTTCTGTGATTGATTGATTAATGTCCACTTTTGAACTGCCATAGTTGGTCAACAATTGGGTTTTTGGACATGAAAACAAGTCAGAATCAGAATCAGAATCAAATCGACTCTGATCAGACCTGCACGCCTCTGGGTCCTGGAGTCATACAGGTCCTGAAGAGGTGGCAGGCTGCAACCGATCACCTTCTCTTGTCCCTGGAGGTTGAGCAGTTGTACCAGACGGTGATAGAGGAGGTGAGGATGGACTGAATGATGGTCGTGTAGATTCCACCTGAAACGTCAGTCAGGCAGTCGTAGTTTTCGTAGCTGACAAGGGGGACAAGGTACACCTGAACACCTCCCAGTCTGTGGTCTCCATACAAGCCCACAAGCCCAGCTTCCCTTGTCCAGATCCTCATGCTCCTCACAACGGGCTTTGATTGCTACAGCTTCTGCTTGTATGTGGGAACAAGATGAACCATCAAGTGGTCAGAGAGTCCCAGTGCAGCTCGAGGGAGGGCGGTATAAGAGTGTTCTAGGATGCTCTGAGAGTCACCTCTCCTTTGGGCTTCACTTTCAATGCAGGGACGCTCTTTCATGGATGAATATGTAATCATATCTGATCAAATGATACAATACTTTCTCTCATGAATCTTTCCCTTGTGTCCTCAAAGCACCAGAGTTAGACTCAGTTGCATATTGTTAATGCTTACCTTTCAATTAAGACAATTTGAGGTGGTATGTAAAAACTACAACTCCCAAGCCAGACCCATCATAATCAATAACACATCCAGGGAAGGTTGAAGTGTTTTATTCAGAGTGAAACAAAAGTACATGAGCACACTGAAAACTGAAAGACGGTTGCAGTAATAACTTGTAATGAACGGATTGGTCTGTTTTTCATGAAATTTCATCATAAACGAATGAATGTTCATCTCAATCTCCTCTCATTGTAAAAGCCTCACAGGACAGATTGTAAGACCATGACATTACATAGCTTCATTCCCTTTACATTACTTTCAATTCAGCCAGTATTTTTTAACTTAGGTTTCTCAGAGACTGAAAAGGAGCAGGGGAAAAAAACAGTTCTCATCATTCCTGGCCCTCAATACCACTTCTCCAGATTTTTCTAATTCATGATTTTATCAATAAAGACCAGACATCTAATAGCTTTCGACAATTGTGGTTATCTGTTATCTAAATTGTTTCTCTAGTTTTGCGCACTCACATTGTTTCTACTCTTCTCTTAATCGAACTCCTCTTGGGATATTTTATGATATATTTGGCTCAAAAACATGGATCAAAAACAGGCATGTTTGTATCGTACTTGAAATATTGCTGTGATTAGTCCCTTGGTTGACTTGCTGAACGTCTTGATTGGTGCTCCAGTGGCTCCCATTCGTCTCACCGCGAGCTTGTCTCCTGGTGGAAGCCAGACACTCATTACTACAAATGAAATGTTTCATAGTTTGATCTTGATTCTTAAATATTTCAATTTCACTGCCCTGATTTTCATCATTGTTTCGTTTGCTTTGGTGCAGTGATTCTGATGTTGCACGCTTGTATTGCCTTTTACTTGGACAGCTGTTGGCGTTGCTCGCACGGCCATGTCAGGCTCTGCAAGTAGATCTCCCAGAGATGGTTGTTCATGGCTTTTCAGTGCTTCCAGTTAGCAGAGATGGTCTTGACAGCAGTCCTTGTGTGAGTGTCTTGCTGTTGACCACACTAATTACAATATTTTCCGGAGGAATAAGCACGCTGAGGCATCAGTCGTCTCACTGGTTTTCTACTTTATTATTTAAGAAGACTGCCGACTACTGGTCATTATACAAAACAACACATGAGAGTATTAGTATAGTTAACACCCCCACTTGTGCTCATATTTACAATTTAAAAACAACTTCCGTCACATACATTATTCTCATGTATGGTTAACAGCTAAAAAATTTTTTTTCAAACTTCAACAACTTGTGCTGTGTTGCTGGTTTCGTCATTAAATCAGCAACCTTCTGATCAGTCGGGCATTATTTTAGACTGGTCTTCCCATGTGCAAAAGTTGACCTGAAGAAGTGATACTTAATGTCCACATGTTTGCTCTTCTGCCGATAGACAGGATTTTTCACCAATGCTATGGCACCCTGGTTATCTTATCAGGGCAATGACTCCGTCTGACTTACTACTAGTATTTTTGGTGTCAGTTTCAGAGTTAGTTCACCTTTTGGCTGGGTGGAAGAGACTGAGGAGGAGAGGGAAACGTGCCGGTGCGCTTGTTCGCCTTCGTCGAAGAGGATCGCGCACTCCGCTTCCCGGGATAATCCTCTCCAGCGTCCACTTGCTGAGCAATAAGATGGATGAACTGGCGCTGATGTTGAGAAAGAACAGAGGCTTTTCCTCCTCTTGTGTTTTGTGTTTCACGGAGACACCCCGGACACTCTGCTTCATCTGGAGGGATTCCAGCTTCACCGCGCGGTCACCAGCATAACCAAAGGTGGAGGAGTGTGTTTCTACATCAACGATCGCTGGTGTACGGACGTGAAGGTGATTATTCAGCTCTCCCTCTCTGGAATGTCTCATAGTGAACTGTAAGTCCTTTTACTCCCCGCGTTGTCTATCGAAGTTTCCCCTCTCAGGACGAGAAACATTATATCGATGACTAGAAGGTAGAGGAGAACCTGGAATCAAGTCTATGGCGCAATCATAAGCTCTATGAGGAGGGAGAGACAGAGCTTTGACTTTGTTGAAAACCTCACTGAGGTCATGATAGCAGGGAGGAACAGTTTTTAGGAGGATTACGAGGAGGAAGAGTAGGAGTAGAATTGCAACGGGGAGAGAAAAGAGCTGAACGGAGACAGTGGGCATGACAGTGAGTACTCCACCCACTGATCCTCATATTGGACCAGTCAATATGAGGGCTGTGGAGTGTGAGCCAAGGAAGCCCAAGAACAATGGAAGAAAAAGAGGAGGTAACCAGAAAAGAAATTGCCTCTGTGTGGTTACCAGATATTGTTCGTTGGATTGGAGCAGTGCGGTGAGTGACTTGAGGGAGAGCGCTGCCGTCTATCACACATAGAGAGCGAGGTGAGTCCAACCTAATTAAAGGAATGGAGAGAGAATGAGCAAAAAGTGAGTCGATGAAATTGTCATCTTCCCCAGAATCAATTAATAACTCAACAGGAGTAGCGAGATCATTAACACGTATAGTGGCAGGTAACAGGATGAGATTAAATTTAGTCAGGGGAGGTGTAACTTTACTGACCTGGGAATGAGTCACAGGAAGAGAACGAGGGCTCTTAGGACATACAGAACATGTCCTAATGAGGTGACCAGCAACACCACAATAAAGACATAATCCATGAGTGAGTCGGTACCGTCTTTCCTCAGGTGAGAGACGTGCTTGTCACTGCCTGATGTGGTCCGCCTGCCTGATGTGGTTCGTCGGAAGTTCCGGGACTGGAACCGGACGTTAGAAACACGCATGCGCAAGCTCTACGAATCGTATTTACTGGTCAGCACATGCTCACACAATAGTCTATATTTAACATTTAAATTATACGTTTTTGTCTGATATAATAGATTTAATTTAGATATAACTGCTTCGTGGATCGTTTCTCCCTACATTTATTTCACTTAGATTTATAAGGAGCAGGAGTCAATGCTTCTTTCCCTCTTAGGTACTTGAGCTGAACAAGGCCTATGTCTAACTTGGTGCAGCGCTTCAGTGTGTTTATGTTTTGTGTTACTATGACTCATTTCCTTCTGATCTTTGAAGTTCTTCGGAGTAGCCATGCAACTACCAGTGTTAGGCATTTTCCTGAAAACCGTCCCACAGCAGATTGTCTCTTCACCAGTTTGGCTAATGGTATTTTCTAAACGACCTGCTGCTTCTTGAAGAGTTGACAATGACTCTGTACTTAACAGTTTAATCATCTTTACTAAAATGTGTCATCTACTCAGCTTATTACAAACAACAAGTCTCATTAGGAACAAAAAGCATTTATTTACAAAACATAATCTACACTCACCAAACATTTTGACTGAACAGAATTCAACAGATGATACAGACAGACAACATGCACCTACTCATCATCAGCTTGAACACATTCCGGATTCACCTTCAAGCCTCTCTTATCCCAACATTCACGATTGGCATGCATTAACTAAATTAATAAAACAAACCTTAAGCCATAGTACAAGGCTTAAATACAAACCTTAAGCCATAGAACAAGGATTAAATACAAACCATAAGCCACATAACAAGGCTTATTTGAAACCATGCCACAGAACTTGGCCAACGACGACAATGTTCTAAGACCACCTGAAGACTCCTCTGTACACCTCATAACCAAAACCATCAGGGAGAAGAGAATCCAAAAACAGGATTTCTCTTTTCTTGACCAGTAACACCTACAATAGAATCATTAAGGCACAACACAGTTATATTGAGGCATAACTACAACATTGCATGTTAAGAAATGAATTTCTACTCAACACATAAGTAGTGATCTGGTCGGTCTTGATGTCAGCTCCATGCAGGAAAGATAACTGCATCCTTTGATCTCATGTCCTGATATAAAAACAAACAGGAGTTGAATACATTTTCCACATAATTTTCACAGAAGTAACTCACCGGAAGACCAACGAGGGGGTCTACATGTTTCATTTTCCAAGTGGGTACAATAAACATGTCTTCATTGTAGATGTCCTTTCCTTGTGCCAACCAGACATTCTTACCTCTTACATATTTCCATGCATAACTGTGCGCACGCACACACGAATGCACAAATAATTACTTGTCTCTGAGCAGCTTCTTTGACAATCCGCAGGCATGCATTTCCAATCTAAAAGATAACGTGTAACCATGAGCGACTCATTATGAGACCTTTCACCTTCACCTTCTTCTGCCGCTTATCCGGGGTCGGTTCACGGAGGCAGCATTCGGAGCAAGGAAGCCCAAACTTCCCAGTCCGCACAAACCTCCTCCAGCTCCTCCCGGGGGATTCGGAGGCGTTCCCAGGCCAGACCGGAGACATAATCTCTCCAGCGAGTCCTGGGTCTTCCCCGGGGTCTCCTCCCGGTAGGACATGCCCGGAAAACTTCCCCAGGGAGGCGTCCAGGGGGCATCCGGTTTAGATGTCCGAGCCACCTCAACTGGTTCCTCTCAATGTGGAGGAGCAGCGGCTCCACCCCGAGCTCCTCCCGGATGACCGAACTCCTCACCCGATCTCTAAGGGTGCGGCCAGCCACCCTGCGGAGGAAACTCATCTCAGCCGCTTGTATCCACGATCTCATCCTTTCGGTCATTACCCAAAGCTCGTGACCATAGGTGAGGGTGGGAACGTAGATCGATCAGTAAATCGAGAGCTTCGTCTTGTGACTCAGCTCCCTCTTCACCACAACGGTCCGATACAGCAACTGCATCACTGCTGCCGCTGCACCAACCCGTCTATCAATCTCATGCTCCCCTTTTCCCTCACTCGAGAACCAGACCCAGAGATACTTAAACTCCACCACTTGGGGCAAGAACTCTCAACCGACTCGGAGAGAGCAAACCACCTTATTCCGGTCGAGAACCATGGCCTCACACTTGGAGGTGCAGATCCTGCTCATCCTGGCCGCTTCACACTCGGCTGCAAACCGCCCCAGTGCATGCTTAAGGTCCCAGTCCGATGAGGCCAGCAGAACAACATCGTCCGCAAATAGCAGAGGTTCCCGAACCAGATCCCCTCCGGCCCCTGGCTGCGCCTAGAAATTCTGTCCATAAAAGTAATGAACAGAACCAGTGACAAAGGGCAGCCCTGGCGGAGGCCAACATGCACCGGGAACAAGTCTGATTTACTGCTGGTGATGCGAACCATGCTCCTGCTCCGGTCATACAGGGAGCGGACAGCCCCTAGCAGAGGGCCCAGCACCCCATATTCCCGGAGCACCTCCCACAGGACACCGCGAGGGACATGGTTGAACGCCTTCTCCAAATCCACAAAGCACATGTGGACTGGTTGGGCGAACTCCCATGAACCATCAAGCAGCCGATGGAGGATATAGAGCTGGTCCAGTGTCCGGGCCGAAAACCACACTGTTCCTCCTGGATCCGAGGTTCGACTATTGGCCGAAGACTCCTCTCTAGTACCCTGGAATAGACCTTTCCAGGGAGGCTGAGGAGTGTGATCCCCCTGTAGTTGGAACACACCCTCCGGTCCCCCTTCTTAAACAGGGGGACCACCACCCCGGTCTGCCAGTCCAGAGGCACTGTCCTCGAATGCCACGCGATGTTGCAGAGACGTGTCAGCCACGACAGCCCTACAACATCCAGGGATTTCAGAAACTCAGGACGGATGTCATCCACCCCCAGGGCCCTACCACAGAGGAGCTTACGAACAACCTTGGTGACTTCGGCCCGGGTGATGAGAGAGTCGTCCGAGTCAGCCCCCGCTTCCTCAATGGAAGACGTGACGGCGGGATTGAGGAGACCCTCAAAGTAGTCTTTCCACCGCCCGACAACATCACCAGTCGAGGTCAGCAGTCCCCCCCGCACTGTAAACAGTACTGGTTGAAGCACTGCTTCTCCCTTCTGAGGTGACGGATGGTTTGCCAGAATTTCCATGGACCACTCAGACTCCATGTGACCTACCTCCCTCGGGATCTGGGAGAAACTCTCCCGGAGGTGGGAGTTAAAGATGCCACTGATGCCACGGGTACCACCACGCGTTCCCAGCAGACCCTCACAATACGTTTGGGCCTGCCCGGTCTGACCGGCTTCCTCTCCTGCCAGCGGATCACACTCACCACTAAGTGGTGATCGGTTGACAGCTCTGCCCCTCTCTTCACCCGAGTGTCCGAGACACATGGCCGAAAGTCAGATGACACGATCACAAAGTCAATCATAGACCTCCGGCCCAGGGTGTCCTGGTGCCATGTGCACTTATGGACACCCTTGTGCTCAAACATGGCGTTCGTTATGGACAAACTGTGGGTGGCACAGAAATCCAGTAGTTGAACACCGCTCAGGTTCAGATCGGGTAGGCCGTTCTTCCCAATCATGCCCCTCCAAGTCTTGCTGTCATTGCCTACGTGGGCGTTGAAGTCTCCCAGTAGAACAATGGAGTCACTGGGAGGGGTACTTGACAGTGCCCCAACCGGGGACAACAAGGCACTGCACTGCTGTTCGGCCCGTAAGCCGCAACCGCCATGAGACACCTGTCCCCAACCCGTACACGTAGGGATGCGACCCTCTCGTTCACGGGGGAAAACCCCAACACAATAATGCAGAGCTGCGGGGCTAGGAGCAAGCCTACGCCAGCCCGCCGCCTCTCCCCACAGACAACTCCAGAAAAGTAGAGAGTCCAGCCTCTCTCAAGGAGTTGGGTTCCAGAGCCCAGGCTCTGCGTGGAGGAGAGCCCGACTATATCTAGCCGGTACCTCTGAACCTCCCGCACAAGCTCAGGCTCTTTCCCCCCCAGCAAAGTGACATTCCATGTTCCAAAAGCCAGAGAATGTCCACACGAACCAGATCGTCAGGTTCTTTCCTCTGGCGCTTTGACAAGCTGGAGTCAATGATTCCGTTTAAGAGAAAATCTCTTAAGAACTTAAAGTATGTGAACCTCCTCATCTTGACGGACCCAAGTAGAAAAGAACCTGCTGCAAAATTTGATCGCGACAACGTGATGACATCATTACGGTAAAAACATGTGCGTGTACACAATGAATACTGCGTAAGTAAAAATGGCCGTAAAAACGTATAATAGATTTTTTTCTTAAATATGGACTATTCTATCTTTTTTTTTTAAATCACATTTTTTCCGGATTGGAGAGAGGGCTCGTTCTCTCAGCAGCAGCAACCCGAAAACAGAGAGAAAATTCTGAAACAGACTCAGATCTAGCGTTCTGCTGGATATTAAGCAGGCGACGGGAGGACCTGGATCCGCTCTTGTATGGAGCGTCAAATACGCCACACATTTCAGTGGAAAATGAACTGAATGCACCAGTGAATGAGACTCCCACAATGACGCTCTGTCTCTGAGAAGATTAATAACATATTCTGCATTTTTGCCTGAAACATATGAGCGTGGCTGCAGTTCAAACACCAGACTACACTGTAGGAAGAATCTGGAGCATGCCCCGATCTCTCCAGAATAATTCTCTGGAGGAGGGATTAGGGCAGGGGTGTCAAACTGACCCGCAAATGGGCCACAGTGGGTGCAGGTTTTTGTTCCAGCCCTGAAAGCACCAACTGATTACAGTCTTCAGACACCTGATTGGTGAGTAGGTGTCCTCTTCATTGGTTGGAAGAAAAGCCTGCACCCACTGCGGCCCTTTGAGGACCAGTTTGACACAGACTGGAAACAAAGAGCGTCTGCTCACTCGCAAGGGGAGCAGACGCAGCAGAAGCAGAGGAAGAGTCGTGTGGATAAACGTTCAACCACACCGGATAGCGTCTGTAACTCTTTGAGAATACTCTGAGTAGCATTCTCCAGTCATGACCCTGGTTGCCTGAGTGACTAACGCATCTTGCAAGTCTTTCATTAAGGCTGAGTTTGTATGGCCTGATCGAACTGTTATGATTCGCGGAGCGGGACCCAAATGCCTTAATGAATGAGACTCACCAGGCGATCAGATTAGCAAAAAAATTATATTTAATTTTAACAAGGAGTTCACAATAATCAAAAGACAAGATCGAAGCGGACTGAACCGAACCGGGAGATCACGAGCGAGAAATCTGAAAAATACAAGACACGATGATCAGGAATAAAACAAGATCACAAACGCGATCGTCCAAACGAGCACACGAGAGAACTAAATTAAAATCAGTGAGAACACGCGGAGATCGGAAGCAAACAAAGAAATTGAAACAACACTAACTAAGGCACCAGGGAAAAACCAAGAGATCAGAAACACCAAGAGCGAGAGAATGAGAAGGAGACGCAGAAGCCAATTACCTAGAAACGAGTTGATTCGATCTGGCACACATTGCTGGAACCAAGGTGCTTAAGAATAGGAGGACTGATGCCTTAAGAGTGAAGCGCCAACAAAAGAGGGAAACAGGAGGGAGAAGAAAACGGAAGTAATACAAAATAAAAGCAAATCATGACACCCACTTTCTAATAGCATGCACCTTCCCATGTCAAACAGTGTACGCCAGTTCCGTTCAGCAGTCCCATTCTGGTTTGGTGACTATGTGGCTGAGATTTCATGCCTGACTCTGTGTTTCTTCAGGAGTGTTTGAAACATTTTCCCCTGTGAATTCAGCCCCATTATCTGACCTAATACATTTCATTCGTCTATATGGGGCCGTGTCGGGAAGACATTTTTATTTTGCTTGCACTGTGTTGCTCTTACTTTTCAGAAAATACAAAAACACTGCACTGGAAAAATCATCAGTGAACGTTATGGCATATCTGTACCCATCTCTTGAGTCTGGTTCTATTGGTCCTGCTAGATCTGCGTGAACCAAGTCTAGAGGGGCTTTAGCTTTCACATCAGGACCTGTGTTTCTGGTTTGTACAAACTTTCCCTGATTACAGGGACCTCCAGTTGACTTAGATATTCCACTTCGCTGCACCCGGGCCCTCATGAGGTTGTCCTCGCTAGCATTCGACCGCATCTTCTCTGTATCTTCGTAACTGTGCAACTGGTCTTAAAGTCAGCAAACGGAATCTGTACATCGCTCTGTGTAACATGAATTGTGAATGGCTTGAAGGATACCGGCAAGCCTTTTAAAACCATTGCCACAAGTAATCCATTGCCCAAAGTCTCTCCGGCATTCCTGAGTGTGATGGCAGTCTCCGCTCGAATCACGTACTGGTTAGTTCTGTGTACAAGCTTATTACCCATGGCTTTCCCTTGCCGGCATTATCGTCCCTCAATTGTTACGTGTCAAGATGCGGAGTGGGACCCAAGTTCATTGAAAGTCACAGGAGGCAGGAGCGAGTCAAGTACAATATTTTAATTATTAACAATAAATCCACAACAGAAAGCATCACCGAACTGGAAGAAAGAAAGCGAAGTCAGATTGTCCAAAATCAAAGGGTTACAAAAACCAGCAAAAGTCCATAAACATGAAAGAGTCCAACAGAAAGCGTCACCGAACCGGGAGAATCAAACTAACTTAAATCTGGAAACAGAGAGACAAAAGCACAATGACAATCACGGAACAAACCAGAAAACAGAGGAAGAAACAAAAAACAAACTCAGGCATCAGGGTTTCAGACAGAGTAATCAAATTAGCAAACAAGCGCACAGAAAGCAAGGACGAACGAGGAGAGGCAATTTACCACAGGAACAAGAGAAGTCGATCTGGCACACGTTGCTGGAGTCCAGGTGTTCTTATACACAGGTGATCAGGGGTTGATTCATGGCTCCAGCCATGTGCCACAGGAACAGGAAGAAAGGAGGGAGAATGCAAAACAGGACTCAAGGGACCAAAATAAAAGCGGAATCATGACAGTACCCCCCCTTTAAAGAACACCTCCAGGTGTCTTACCCGGTCTGCTGGGATTCAGACGGTGGAAGTCACTGAGGAGTCTCTGGTCCAAGAGGGAGCCGGAGATCCAGGATCCGCAGTGCTGCAACCTTCCCAGATGACCACGAACTGGAAGCCACGACCGTGCCGTCTCACGTCGAAGATCTTTCGCACTCTGAACGGATGGTCGTCGAAGACGAGGGGAGGAGGAGGCTCGTTGGAGAGACTTAGAGAGCTTGGCTGCTGTGGCTTGGATGGCACTATGGGGTTCTGGGGAGGCGCCAGCTTTGAAGGCAATCTTAGGGGCGATGGCTTGGACTGGAAACCGGGGTTCTGAAGCTTAGAAGGGTATCTCAGCAGGTCTGGCTTGGAAGACGAAATGGGGTTCAGGGGCACTTCTGGCTTGAACGGCGCTCTGGAGAGTGCCTTGGTAGCCTGACCGGAAACAAGTCTGGAGTCTGAGCGGTGCCGTACGGTGAGTGACTTGAGGACGTGAAACTGCTGTCCATTGCACAGTGAGAGCGAGGTGAGTCCAACCTGTGTCCGAGTTACAGGGAGAGAACGAGAGGTCTTGGGACATGCAGGACAGGTCCCAAGAACATGACCAGCCACACCACAGTACAAGCACAACCTGTGAGCTAACCGGTATTGACGCGTTCCTCTCACCTGCATGGGTTTCTCTGGCTCTGGTGAGTGACCCGAGGGAATGCACTGTTGTCTCTCGCACAGAGAGAGAGAGGTGAATCCAACCCGAGTACGTGTCACAGGAAGAGAACGAGGGTTCTTGGGACGTACAGGGCAGGTCCTTAAAAAGTGACCACCTACAACACCGTATAAATATAACCTTTGATCTAACCTCTATTGAGGAGCTTCGGGGGAGACACGAGGTCTTCCCACCTGCATGGGTTCCTCTGGCTCTTCAAATATAACGGGCGCTAAAGCAGGGACTTGACCGGCAGGCGGAGCCAGGGAAACACAAGAGTCTTGAAAAAAAGGTTCTTGGACGGGAACAGACGGAGTTCGCTCCCCCGTTTGAGGAACATCAGAGGAGGCAAGCGCAGCACTGGGTGGATCAGAGCGGGAGGACAGCCTTACAACTGCCTCAGACATGGACTGCATAATTTTCAAATTAGACTGAGTAATATTCTCTAAATTACTCACCATGGTGGCCTGAGTGGCTAGGGCGTCCTGCAGACCTTTCACCACTGCTGGGTCCATGTTTCTGGCCAGATCAAACTGTTACGTGTCAAGACACAGCGTGGGACCCAAGTGCAGTGATAAGTCACAGGAGGCAGGAGTGAGTCAAGTACAATATTTTAATCATTAACAACAATAAATCCACAACAGAAAGTGTTACCGGCCTCAGATCTAGGGGTGTCTGGTCAGCAACAATAGATTCCCGCTATATACAATGCAGAAAATCTGTGAAGCACATGAGAAGGACATGAGTCGGTTTCGCTCGGCTCAGTTGTTTACTGTTTTTTTCCTCCACAATGAAAACATAATTCAACAACTGTAAAAACTCTAATTCAACATTTTCAAAATACATTTGAAGCAACAAAAATAAGCAACAATACAGCTATATTTGCATATCAAAACAATATTAGTGCGAAATAAAAGGATTCAAACACCAAATACAACAATTTATATCTTCACACACACAACCCACGCGATATTGACCGTTTCTATATTGGCTTTAGAAAACTGATGACTCTCATTGCAAAACTCTTACCTTAAACAGACATACAATCACTCAAACAATTTCCATTTACTTTCACGAGCTGAGGAGCACTTATACCTCCCTTTTACTGCTTACCTGTGAAGCACATGAGAAGGACAGGAGTCGATTTCGCTCGGCTCAGTTGTTCACTGAGCTGCGCATGCCACTCATGTGCCTCACGGCGCATGTGCACCACCTCCTGGATAAATAATCCAACTTTTTCTCACAAAACAGAAAACAAATGGTGTTACTTTGAAAAATAGGGGGTGAATGTTTTTTTTATTTTTTTAACTAATTTTCTGGGCATTTTCTAACCCACAACAAAAGCATCACCGGGAGAAACAAAGCAAAGTCAGATTGTCCAAAATCAAAGGGTCACAAAAACCAGCAGAAGTCCATAAACATATAATAAGAGTCCAACAGAAAGCGTCACCGAACTGGGAGAATCAAACAAACTTAAATCTGAAAACAGAGAGACAAAAGCACAACGACAATCACAGAACAAACCAGGAAACACGTGGAAGCAGAGAAAGAAACACAACACTAACACAGGCACCAGGGTTTCAGACAGAGTAATCAAATTAGCAAACAAGCACACAGAAAGCAAGAACGAACGAGGAGAGCCAATTTACCACAGAGAACAAGAGGAGTTGATCTGGCACACGTTGCTGGAGTCCAGGTGTTCTTATACACTGGTGATCAGGGGTTGATTGGCTCCAGCTCCTGTGCCACGGGAGGGAGAAAGCAAAACAGGACTCAAGGGACCAAAATAAAAGCAGAATCATGACATCAATATAGCCAACGCCCTCCGTCCGTCATCTGTAGCATCTCGCATGAGAAACTTTTGTCGTCCAAGAACTGTATAAGTTCTGCGTAGGCCTCCGCATTTTTCTCTTCGTCCTTGTCATCGTCAATGTCCCGAGGCTCGTTCAAAATTGTGTCTTTCAGCCCTTGTAATTTTAGATGTCCCAAAAATTTTGTCTCCCAGAACTCGTAAGTCTAGCCCAACAGCTGGCACTCGGCTAACTGCTTCGTCGCCTCATGTTAGCTTGGCCCGCTAATTCTCACCTTGTTGTCCGGTGGTAACACCACGATTATTACAGCAGAATATCCCCTGGGCCCTTAACCTGTTAGCAGAGATGGTCATCACAGCAGTCCTTGCGTGAGTATCCTGCCCGTCACACGAATAATATTTTCCGGAGGAATAAGCACAGTGTGGCATCAGTCTTCTCACTGGTTTTCACACACTGTACTTTATATATTAAGAACACTGCCAACTAGTGGTCATTATACAAAACAACACATGAGAGCATTAGCATAGTTAACACTTCAGAAGTTTATTTATCCCCCCTCACACAATGACCCTTATTGTGCACGGCAGAATTCAAATGTGTACTTGTTTCACATCTAAACACTTGTGGTTCTAGTCATATGGAAATTTCACAAAGATAACTTCTTAAAATACATACTAGTGTAATGCAAACAACTCTCAGGTCAAGCAATGCTTGTCACCGTTTTTTGTTTTAAATAAACATCAATAAATAACTATCATCTACTACTATATAGTATATAGTACTATACTATCATCTTTAATTTCACATCCACATAGACTTTTACATCCTCATGATCACATCCTGCCAACTAAACTTGTGCCATTTGTGATGGCGGGTCCCACTAGAGCAGTTGACTCTGTCATATGGATTGACCCAGGTGCAGATGATTGCAGGCTGACAGAAGGCACGGACAACAAGATTAAATTAATAAATTTAATAAACGACAATGTACAATAGAACAGACGACGGAGACAGCAACTGAGGACACCGGAGAAAAAACACAAACCGGGATATACATAGAGGGTCTGGTGAAAAATCTGCAACACAAGAGTGGTGAATTAATTTCAACCTACAAAAAGGAGAGAACACAAAAACCCTCGGATAATAACTCACGAGGTCCAATTAACTAAAAGTGCTACGTGGAGGAGAACACTCAAACTCACACGCAGGAAAAAAATATACAACAATCATTAAATGAAAAGGTGAGTTCAATAATACTCATGCGCGAACTGGCTATTGAATTTAGAAGAAGAACAAAAGCGGAGCACGAAGGAGAAAGCGAAACTAAGAGGGTGGCTGAATAAGGATTTGAGCACGCACAGAAATGTAGAAAGCTCAGAAGCACAACAAGGGAGGTTAATCGCGGGACAGTTACCGAATGACACAAAGTGACCATCTAGCAGCTTGCAGACTGGAACCTACGAACAAACAGGCAGTTGGGAGGACTGGAGCTGGGAGCCACATGACGCTGGAGGTAGTCGAGAACCGTCTTCTCCACATCCCAGTTGGCAGCACAGATCACACAAGACGGAGGGATGTTAGTCTCTGTCTTCTCCGAAGGCATGGGGCGGTCGTGGAGACGAGAGAGAGCATCAGGCTTGGTGTTGCGACTGCTGGGGCAATACGGAATGAAAAAATTAAAGTGTCCTAAGAATAAATCCTAGCGAGCCTGGCGAGAATTGAGGCGCTTAGCCGTCTGGAGGTAAGCCAGTGCCTCCATTCTTGAAGGGCAGCGACCATGGCCAGCAGCTTGCGATTGCTGATGTCATAATTGCTTTTGGCGGGAGTGAGCTTTCTGGAAAAGAATGCACATGGATGTACCTTGAGGTTGCTGGGGTCTTTCTGAGAAAGGATGGCGCCCACCCCTGAATCTGAAGCGTCTACCTCACAGGTGTCAAACCGGTCTCTTCCTTCGATTTTTTTTTTGGGTGCCATCCACTTGTCATACTTTTGGAGTCTCTTCTTCATCTGGCACACTGGACCGGAATCTCCTTCTATAAGTCTCTGCACAGATTTCAAATTTCTGTAACACAGCAGACTTTACTTTTCCATAGTTTAAATTGTCATCAATATCCATTGCCACATATGCTGAACGAGCTTTACCAGTCAGTCGTGGGGCCAAATGCAGAGCCCACTCTTCTTGAGGCCACTGGCTGGCATGAGCAATTCTGTCAAAGGTGATAATTAATAATGATAATTAAATAATGTTCAATGTCCTCACCTTCACTGTAGGGTTGCATCTTGGGCCTTTCTCATCCCGAAAACCTTGCCAGACTGCTGGGTTGGCCTCTAATTGATGACTGCCATAGTTCAACCTCATTGCTGTGCTGCGTTGCATGACTGTGAGACTCTGTCCTCCGTTGTTGACGCTCAAAGCGGTCCTGTTTGACTTCTTGTTGAAGCTTGGAGAATTGATGCTGGATTTGTTGCCACCGGTCATCCTGCCATCTGCTGTCCTCCTTCGCCTTGGCATCGCGATGCAACTGTTGTCGCAACAAGCATCACAGAAGTCTAGATAGCTCTGCAACACTTTCTTGGTCTTGAAGTTCACCACTTGCTGCTCCCTGCCGGTTAAGGACATCTTCAGACATGTTGAAGACGAGTGGACACTAAGTAGCTTGTAACCTTCTTCCTCTTCCTCTGATTGGCTTCACTGCCCCCTACAGGCTTGGCATCCCACCGCTGCCACCAAATGTGGTAGTCCAGGCCAGAGTAGGTGTAGGAGGCAGATGCTGGAGACACTTTTCTTGGTCACCAAAGAAAGTTTATTAATAAGGTGCCCCAGGATGCAAAAACCCAGAAAAAAAAACAAAAAACAGATTGCAAAGAAACTCAGCTTAACTGAAAAGGACTGAACTCATTTCAACTGAGATTAAGCAATTCTTGCACACCTCTGCACACTGCAAACTGATAGTTTGAACACATGATTCAGGATAAAGAGGAATTAAATCAACAAAACAAGCAAACCACTTTAAATGAGTCAAATGGGTGACTCTCAGCCAGAGAGCGAGTCAGACAGCGGGGCAGGAGTTTAACTCCAGCAAATGCCTCAGACCTAGACAGCTAAAACAAGTGTCATGTGAGTCATAAGCAGGCATCTTACCCTTGCAGACCACGCATACTGAAGTCGAATCCATTCTCTTGAATGATCCAAAGTAAATCCACAAAAACACCCGATGGTGATACGATTCAGGATGAGTGAAAAAAGGAGGTAACAGGGGGCTTTATGGGAGAGGTGCAGCCTAACTGGGCAGAGAGTTAAGTTTAGGCAGGAGGCGGGGTCTCAGAGTGGAGGTAACCAATAGTGAAGCCTGTTAGAGGGCGGAGCACATATGACATAGAATTGACGGAGGTTGACATCTGGACGGCGTTTAAGAAGGGAGAGCGGCAGTGATAAAGTGGGATCAGGTGTGTGTGTTTGCCGAACCAGCCAGCAGGAAAAACGGGAGACGCCCAAATCCTGGAAGGGAGAGAGGGAGAGAAATGGCGAGAGCGGGAAGAGGTCCATAAAAATAAAGACAGATTGGGAAGGGCTCGTTTGTGTCTGTTTTGTTTGCTTTATTTGTAGCTGTTGAATGTATCATTGTTATGCATACATAATAAGGTACTTCCGATGGAAAATATTAACAAGATGCTTTTGTGAAATTAATTAGAATAACAAAAGTATGGTAATTCGACAGTTATATACAATACAGTTATTTACAACAGCCTGATTAAAGCAAATGCATTTATTTTCACCATACTAGTTTTCAGAGAAGACTTACTTGCTGCCAGCGCCTGATAGCTTTATCTTTTTTAAATATTCACTATTTTACTAATGCTTTCCTTATTTAACAACTAATAGGAGCAGCAGTTGCTCAAAAACCTTGGCCCAAGGACCCTGTGGTGTTATTTTGTGACTCACAGATCTGTATTGTGTCACCTGTTTGTGTGCTTTTGTTGAAATAAAAAATGTAAATTGTTTGTGTTTTTTTTTTTGGTTTGGTATTTTAAAGATCAAATACTACCTTTTTCACATAAATACTGTGCAAGTCCAGTTTTATTCAGTGTTAAATCCATCACTTTTCCTTGTAAGTGTTACTATGATGGAAATAAAAAAAAAAGAAATGAATAAAACATTGTTAAATTTCTCATGTCAACATGTTTCTTCATACAATTCTTTTAAAAACTAAAAAAGATTGTCCAGTCCTTGGGGTCACATCAGAAGACAAAAGCAAGTTTGCATGAGAGCCAATGGCTTCAACTGTCCGTCACACATGACAGTACAGTCATCCAAATTCTAGAATGTGCTTAATCTTGCACTGAGGTAAGTCTGCAAAAATAAATAATGGGAGAAAATGTCTACCAGAGATCTACCATTGCATGTCAAGGCCAACATACATAGACTCCAACCAGAGGTTGGATCCAGGATGTTCCTTGTACCAGATACAAATTGTCATACACATACATGTCCATATTTAGCCTCCTGGCTGGGTCGCCATCATATGAACGTCAGGAAACTCTACACAAGACAAAGACCCCTGTTTACACCCAAAGGGATTCGTCTCTGGCATATTTGGAATGCAGCGTGGGTAGATATTTGTCTAACATTCCATTGGGGCTGGGAATTGAGTTATCATTCAACTAACCGTTGTAGAGACATATCAAATTAACTGGATTATTCTCCAACACTACCAAATCAGCCTTCACAGAGTCCATGTTTTGCAACTTCTTACCCAGGGATTTTTCAATCTGAAGACAGAAAATAATTAAGACAATGGTTTACAATACATTTGGTTGTCATTTCTTTCCACAATGGGGAATTAACAGACATAAATATTATCTAAGTGGTTACGTTCTGGTATCTGCGGACCAGTGAGGAAGACAAATTTGCAAACTTTTGACAATTCCTCCCCATGGCCATAAGCATCAGCATGTCTATACATCCTGCAGCAGAAACATATATTTATTAAACATCACTTCACAGACTATTTTAATACAATAGTGTATCTGACGTAACCATGCAACCAGGCAAATATTTATCACCTGTACATATTGAGGGCACAGTGGAGCACTCAATGGTGACAGACTGCTACCTTGTGTATCTGTGCAAAGTCTCTTTGGCAGCAGACAACCTCAGATATTAACTGATGACGGACGCCCGCCACAGCTGTAACAGAATGTGACGTTTCACAGCCCAAACTAAACATGAAAGAGTCATGTTTATTGTAAATGAAAACAGCGGAAACAAGCTGCATTATTTGGAGCATCTTGATAGATCCACACTGCCCTCACAACACATTGAACAAAGTGAACAAGATTACTGACACTCTAGAAGATTTTAATCATTTGAAGTTCAGATTCAGGCATCAGAAATGATCAATGAATAGCCTGGTGATCTTCAGTAACTTGGGAAATATCAACGCCTTTCCTCTTCGCTGTCCTCTTACAGACAGCTGCAGGATCACGGCAGTGAAAGCAGTCGCTGTAGAGCACAGCATTATTCAATTAAGCAAATCTGTCCATCAATAAAATCGCGAGGTCTGGACCACTGCACTCCCATTCCCCAGCTCCATTTTTCTGCAGCTGAGGCTGCACACCGCACACTTTGTCTCGAGACAGAGCGCACATTGTGAAACATCCTAAAACTGTAAACTCTTGAATGAAAGTTCTGGTCTTCCTAGAGCTCAGGTGTGAAGCGGGAGATGGGGAGCGCTTTTTTCAGGGCAGCTGTCCGTCCCAACATGCTTGCTAGTCACATGCTGATTGTTGAATGATGTTGTTCAGATTCCAGGATTGTGAGGAACAGTGTTTCTGTGCAGGGTGAATGGCGCACTCACTTGATTTTAAAAATAATTATAAAACTGATGATGTTGATTATTATGATTGGACTCATCACATCAGCCCAATGAACTGGTAGTTTTGTTTAAATGAACATGCTCAACGCTCACGCCGGTCTCCTTAAAGTCCTCCCTGCAGAACCGGCAGTTATTCACTTCTTGAAAATTAAACTCACTCTAAAATATAAATCGTAGAAGGCCCCTTCAGTCTGAAGTGATCACACGTCTTCAAAAATTTGGAAAAGTATACATTATATCAAAATATCTTGCTACATTGAATAAAACTCTGTTTGTGGCAGTTGGACAGTTCTGTGTGAGTGCAATTTATGTGTCTGTAACAGACCTGGGAAGATGAGCCACTGCTCGGCCTCCCTCCTACAAATATTCGCATAGAAGCATGAGGTCACACCAAGTCAAGGACACTTTTGTTTTGGTTACCTGAGAGCCCCTAACACATGAACACATGAAAGTAGATGAGAACAGATAGATGATGAATAGAAATGCTGTACTACACTGCATTACTTTTTGATTTTGTCCAGCAGATTTATGGCTAGTTAATTTCACATCCAACAGACTTGGTCAGTGTGTGTCGCTTGATGCTGACAGACAAGTACAGTCATACATCATGAAAACCCAACATCTCCCTGGAAATGTAATGAATTTTGTCTAAAACACGATGTTGTTGTGAATCAGTCAAAGGAGTGCTGTCGAAACAACATATTGCGATTTGGAGTGTTGCATGCTCAGACCATGCAGCAAAATGAACTTGTGAAGGCAGAGTATGCTTTAAAATTGTGACCATGATGGACCATGAAGTGACTGCACTATTAGACAGTGGTAGTTACATGTGACTGGTGAAACAGGAGCTGCAGCAAGCAGGGTGGATTATGGCAGACTGGAGGACATACTACGTTGTTCATGGAGATAAGCACCCGTATCCCACAGCAGAGCTCACAATAACAATCGATGAACAGCCTTATCTACTGACTGTTGGGGAGGTGGAGAAACTGCCAGTGGCTGTGCTGTTGGGCGGGAACTTACCAGTTCTCTTGGACTTGTTACTGGAAAACCAGCCAGCAATCACTGACTTTGCGATAGTGGGAGAATTTAACCATGCGTGTGCACGCACGGTCACCTGATTTTTAAACAGGCAGTGTCATCAGCTACTATGCTACTGCGTGACACTTCAAGGACCCCAGGGACAGACAGACCAGCGGACCTACTTCTGAGCAGGTAAGTTGTGCTGCCCCTCAGTTAATATAAATGATTTTTGTGCTCCAGTACCGTTGTCGAACATTGTATTCGTGTCGTGTAACTCTGGCTTCACTTTCGTCTAGTGCCAGTGAAGCGTTATGAGTTTTTTGAGGTTGTATTTTTTGCGTTGGCCGGTCCTTGCTTCTTCAAGTCTCATTTTGAAGGGAAATAACTTTAAAAGAACTTGGTTATCAGAATACGATTTTAGCAAGATTAAGGTTAACCATTTGTTTTGGATGGTTCAGTGAAGGACTGGAGGCTGGGGAAAGCTTTATGTCATTGACGGTCCTCACTAAGATATAAAGACTAACGTGTATGTATGTATGTATGTATGTTTGTGCGTGCGTGCGTGTGTTCATAACCTTTTTGATCTCGGCGGCCACTTTTCCCTGAACAAATGGACCCGGGACCCATTCAAGTGATTCATTACTCTTAATTTCATTTGTGATCAACAACCATATTTAATCTACTCACATGGAAACAAACCAAAACCTCGTGAAATGACATGAAACCATGTGATCATTGCATATATGTCATAGAAAAGTCCAACCGGCAGCAGAACCAGGTGCAAGTCATGTTCATCAAATTTACTAAAAAAAGGAAAAAGAAAAAAATACACTTGATGCAAACTATTGAGAAAATTGGAAAAACTGAATACAATTCTGAATAAAATAAATAATTAAACCATTTCTGAATATTATAAAATAATATAATTTATTGAAACTCCGAAGAAGATATAATGGACATGTGGAAATGAAAATATCACCATTGAATGTTTAATTGATTTTCCAAAGTGCTTCAACAGGCGCTTACGTGGGGGGAAGGGGAGGGTGCATTTAGCAGCCCTCTAGGACGCACTTGCAGCCCAACCATCGGCCCCGGCCCTATGGTTAAGAGTCACTGGTCTAGTTGAAGCACCTTTCTATAGCTGATGCTAACTTTGTGTGGAGAGGGGCAGGTCTTCCAAGACCACCTCAGGACATGTCGAGAACAATAAATAAATAATAAATCAATAAAATGTACGTCCATATTATGACTCTCACTCGTTTTTCTCCGTGAATTTGTCGGGAAACAGAACAGAGAGCACTCGGGAACGGGAGAGTGAATAAGAACCAAAATCAAAGTCAAAAGGGTGAAATTAGTGACTTGTGCGGCTGTAATGTTGTAACAGGGGTCAGAGAAGCTCAAATAAATTGCAGCAGTACGACGTTATGGCGTATGAATGAGCCGCAATTAGAGCCCCATTCATTTTTTTTCTCATGGTCCTCAGCACATAAAAAAGGCGTTTTTCATAACCCCATGCACGATTCAATAGATTAAATATTCGTGACCACATAAACGAATTGCCTTGAGACCGGGTTGGCTATTGAAGAGCCATGGAAGGGTATTTGGGCTCCCCATACAGACACAGGTACCGCGATTAAATCTTTGCAGTATGAGTGGTCTCTTGAGCCTTACGGCCAACAAGGGAGATAGAGGCACACGTTTAAGTACGAAACAGCTGTACTCTACCTTTATCATTTGGCTGATGATGAAACCTTGAATTCCTCAACGTATATGGCTGTGTTATCGTTGAACGACTGGTGTGTACTGAGAGAGGTAAAGCTGGTAAATCTTAGCGAGCAATGTGTGACACCTAGAGCCGAATGGAGAGGAAGCCGACATTCATGGCTATATGCCTAGCTAAAATCTTGGGATCAGGACGATGGTCCTTCAGGGCCATCCATAAAGTATTAACAGGAGTCACGGTGGGAGAAGAAGAAGATTTTATCCTTGAGTATTTCAACTCTGATAGGAGAGTATTTCGTACTCTGTTAACTACAGCGTTGGGTGCTTGGAGTGACAAAATCCAGGCGATTTCTACAAAAATCAATGACCTCTTCTACCATAGCCAATTATGGAACAACGCCCTTGTGCTGAAAAGAGCCCTGACCCTCTAGACCCCACCTTTTGGACTTACTACTTCAGACCAATCGGAACAAGTGCCCCCGAGACAGCTATGAGAACAAACGGCATTCCGAGATGTATTGCCACAGTGTTCCTGTGATCTGATATAGGCGGTGTTGGGTACGTAATGAATGACTCTTCGATACAGAGGAACACGGGTGATGATCATGAGTACGACAGTCCCCACGATGACACAACGGTCAGAGCTTACCCTTCATTGACCATCAAAGATGACAAAGATGACAACTCAGACGCAACTGAAAAGGATGATGTTTCGGATGTGGGGGAACCTGTGGTAACAGTAACAAACCCCTGCCCTAAGAACGAAACAGCAGACGTGCATCCGCTCGCTCCATCCTCAGTTACTCAGGACCAAGAAGCAGCAGCTAATGATGACGTGGATGGATGGATAAGCGGTTTCTTTGTTGAAGCAGTAAAAATGGTTGTATTTCATCTACTCGGTAAAACCACGTGGCGGTATTGGAGGGAGATCTGATACACGTCAAGTGGTCCATCCCATCCAAGTACAACACAGCCGTATTGAAGAGATGGAGGATGATTTCTACAACCACACACACGCAGACACACACACACTCACGCACAAATTTGATTTTCTATCCTTGTAGGGACATTGTGAGGTTCTCATCGCCATAATGCTTTCCCTGGCTTCTCACCCTAAACCTAACCATCTAAAATAAATGGTGAATCATTACCATGACTCTGAACCAAACTCAAAGGAACACATAAGAACTTTCAGTTTTGGTTGATTTTGGCGGCGCCAGTGGACTATTGAGGTAGTGTTTTGCCTGAAGAAGACCAAATTTCCCATGAGCACCAGCGAGCGCATGGTGTCGAAAAATCCTCTTCTCCGGTTGCCAACAGTTGGAGCGTGCTGACTGCATCCAGTGTGTGTGTGAAAGATGAACAGCTATGAGTTAACAAATGTAATTGTGGCTACACATTCTCATGTGACAGATGTTTGAAAAATTAAACGTTTAACTTTGGTTCCCTAGCGTATTTGTTACTTCCCTGCCCCAGACTCATCGTGGCGCGAAGCATTGACGAGTTTAGAGCCATTGAACATACAAGTCAAATGTTATGTTGTGCGATTTCACAGTAAACACACGCACCCCACCCATTAGGAAGTTGCACCATTGCCCGAATATAAACTATGCACAACTTGCACGAATATTTAGTTCAGTGTTTACCTCTACTGTTATAATTCTCTTATTATGACTCTATGTAGAGAATGTACATACATACATTGATTATTAAAGTAAAGTAACTGAGTGCAAGTCAATTATTGTTGCTGCAATTTTTAATTACTAAAAGCGAATTCCTGCATATCATTGGCAATTAAGTTGGCTTTGATGCTTATTGAACAGCAACATTTTTTTTTTACATTTGTAAAACAATGTTTGTATGTTTTGTCAGGAATTTGAAGTACCGGACACTACCTCCACTCCTTCTGAGTTTGATTCCCCACACATTCGTGCTGGCAGAGGCAGAGGGAGGGGAAGAAGTAGGAGACCAGAGGACTTGAACTCAGAGACTCAGCAGAGGGTTCAGGAGCGACAGGAACGCAGATGCCGGCCAGAATACAAGCATTGGACCATAATCACATGTTTGTGTGTTAGAAAATAAATACATGTATGCAAAACAAGACTTAATTTGTCACTGCTTTTATTTTTTCAAATACAGTACATTGTCACATCCAAAATAAAGTATCCTCAGTGTTGACTAGGGGGAACACCTTCGCCACGTTTCACGTGAGTTCAGCAGTTGGGGGTGGCTGAAAGCCAGGACCCCTAAATTCCGGGGGTCATCTGGCCTAAGGGTCCGTTTTTTGGGAAGGCCACCACCACTTCGCAGCCTCTTCCCAAGAATGAGTCTCTGAGGGTCTGGGGTGTAAGAGTAATCCTTTTCCTTTACAGCGTAGACACTTCAGGATTTTGACTTCTTGTTGTAGTGTCTTCTGTATCTGGAGAGAAGCATAAATTTCTATGAGATTCTACTCAGAACTTGTCCTTAGATATGCCAAAAACATCTTGTGTCCATCTTTGTTTTGTGCTGGGGGGCGGCCGTTGTGGCAGTTCGGCAGTCCGGATGCGATACACTGCTGGAGTGTAGGAGAGTACAATGGCTACAAGAGCCTGGTGAGCTGTGGAACCTGCAATCATTTTGAAAATTACTAAACATTGCCCAAACAGATACATACAAGCCCTCGAAAACAAAGTACCCATTATGGTCAGACTCTGTCAAGCTGGAAACAATGGGCTGCAGTGGTTTGCAAGTGCCGCTTGCGTGGAGTAGAAGTTACTTGCTTCTGCTGATAGCTGTAGAGAAATAACATTAGAAATGAATACTGATCAAGAACAATACAAGAGAAACACAGAACGCACAGTGGAAATACAGGCACTATATAAACATTACACAATGCTATAGGTTATCAGACCGACTTAGTTTACTGCCTAACTGAGTAGTTTCAGACCTCCAAAGTTAGTTGCTAGAGTCTAATGAACTGCGCTACAAACAGACCCTTCGAGACGGACTAAATAAACGTCCCATGGCGATTTATAACACTGCCACACTAATCGTAAGATGCTATTGACAAGTAGGACTATGAAACGTAACATTGCACACCGGTATAGTACTGGTTATTCAGAGCAAGCAACGTGGGTTGACTTATTAGCGATCACTGCAGTCAAATCAATAAAAACACGACAAAGAAAATCTGGTTTCATTGAAACTATTACATGAAAATCATGGGACGCTAGTGTCGCGTAAAATACAAACGGACACGGTAATACCAGCGTGATTCAGTATGACTGAATCACACACACTTTATACTTTATTTTTGTTAGCTGCGTGAATATTCGTGTCAGAACTCCGACAACGACTGCTTTGCTTTATACCCTACTGTTGAGTAAGTTGCGTGGCTGTTCGTGACGGAACTCTGAAAACGACTTACTTGTCCAACAGGAATATCGCCAAGGCCGCATAGGTTGGAAAACTCTCCTCGTCTCTGAGCTCACGCCAGCGAGTGAAAGCCGAGCCAATGTTGATCCTTGATAGCGCCTTGGTCCGGTTGCTCTCCCTCTTTCTTTTTTCGTTTCCTCAGACAAAACCTTCCACTTCTTCGTTGCAGCTTCGGCCATGGTAGCAGTAATGGCGATTAGATTTTTGTCTCCTCTTCCGCTTCTTTATTGTAGTATCAGTTGTCACTGCCCTATTTGCTTCTACATCCTGTTTTGCTTCCAGGGCTCAGTTTTATGACGTCATTTCCTGGCCGCATGCGCACATTGGAATTTCAAGACGTAATTTCCTGTCCACATGCGCACATGGGTGTAGCTGCTTGACACATAAATTAGAATAAAATTTGCAACGTCATTACGCCACGCCTCACTACACACTCGTATTTCATCAAGAGAAGCAGAATTTGAATTACTAAAGTACTACGCCGACGCATTAACTGTATTTTAACCTTATTTTATATATATCACTACATTTGACTTGTATTCAACAATTCGGATATTTTAACAAGATTTCAGATAAAATAATTGGATCTTTCTGTGCAATTTGCACGCAGTTTTCTATCTTGCCTACGATGTTTTGTATATAAAATAAGTTTAGTCATTTATAAATAATGTTGGTGTGTTTTCATGTTTTGTTAATAAAATGTAATCCTCAGAAAAGTTGTGATTCAATGAAAAAGACGTTTGTCCTGTTGTTTATTTGGTTGCAATAAACCAAATTAACCACTGAGACCTCGTAGGCAAGATAGAAAACTGCATGCAAATTGCACAGAAAGATCCAATTATTTTATCTGAAATCTGTGACAATCAGTGATGTTTGTAAATTGACCACTAGGTGTCGATAGAGAAAAAGAAATAAACAAGAAGAAGGACTAACAGGCTATAAGATGAACAAATAAACAAGGTGACCATCACAAAGGTTTCCTTTGGACGATTCATCAAACAAAACAAAATCTTGTTAAAATATCCGAATTGTTGAATACAAGTCAAATGTAGTGATATATATAAAATAAGGTTAAAATACAGTTAATGTGTCGGCGTAGTACTTTAGTAATTCAAATTCTGCTTCTCTTGATGAAATACGAGTGTGTAGTGAGGCGTGGCGTAATGACGTTGCTAATTTTATTCTAATTTATGTGTCAAGCAGCTACACCCATGTGCGCATGCGGACAGGAAATGACGTCATAAAACTGAGCCCTGGAAGCAAAACGGGATGAAGAAGCAAATAGGGCAGTGACATTGGTTGCTGTCGCAATAATGGCGATTAGACGTTCGCGCTGTGTTTCAAGCGACGATGATAGGAGGAAGTGACGTAATCGAGGAGGAAGCGATGCATGTCGTAAAACAATTCAGTAAATTTGTAGTTTTTTGGAGTGGCAGGGTTCCTACCACCCTCCTCGAGTTATTTAGTTAGAATAAAATTTATACAGACATCCTCAGGACAAGGATCCCATTCTGCTAGTAAGTTGATGTCTCGTCCCAAATGTTATGAAAATAGTTCATGAAGGTTGAATTACGGTTGTGTGCTTGTGTTGCTTTAAATCTAATTATAATTACGCAGTTATTTTGAAGTCCTCGTGGGGTCCAGCCAAATACGTCATCACAAGGACAGTGTTTCTACCCTCAGCGACATTCATTTGTTTTTCTTTCAGACGCAATTCTCTCAGAACGAAAAAAGGCGTCGTGCCAATATGCACTGGAAGAGAGATATTTGCTCACCAGGCACAAACAGACTGATCTACAACTAGTCCTGGCAAACTATTAACTTTTCTGTACTGATCAACAACTCCTGACATCCACAGAGAGGCAAGTGGATTCAAAGCCTTGGCTTTTGGTGGCAACAAAGCTGTGTGAGCTCAAAGATTTAGAGCTTCCATGTTGGAAAATGGGTTATACTACAGCAGAAATGGCTGGATGGTGGATGCTGCATCTGTCTCCTACCCTGCTGACACTAGTTGTTACATCTAGCAAAAGCCTCATGAACAATGTGATCAAGCAAGGAAAGCCTGGACACTTCATGAGAACTTTCAAAGATCAAAACCACGGCAGACAACCATCAAAGACATTAGCGAGCCTAAATTGTAGGTACTAATGGGAATTAGAATGTGTATGTGTAACAAGTCAACTGCTCTAGTGTGACCCACCACCGCAAAGAGTAGTAGTTTAGTTGACATGATCTGATCATAAGGATGTAGAAGTCTATGTGTATGTGAGTTAAAGAAGAATTAATTTATTGATGTTCATATAAAACAAAACAAAAACATTGAAACCTTTTAAGAGGTTCTCTATGTGAAGTCTCCATTAGAGTGGAACAACAAGTACTTAGATAAGTAATTTGGATTCTGACGTGCACAATGAGTGTTATTGTGCAAGGGGGGAGTTTGTTGTTGTTTTTAAATAAATAAAAAATGTAAACTGCAGAAGTAAAGAAAACCTATTAACAACCATATTTAGGAGATCTACTTGCAGAACCTGACATGGCAAATATCGACTGTGGTCCGAGTCCAAGGCAAATCACGGCTGTGAAGCTGAAATATTTAAGAATCAAGATTAAAAGATAAAACATTTTTATTTGTAGTAATGAGTGTCTGTGGTAAGATGAATGGGAACCACAGGAGCCCCAATTAAGACGTTCAGCAAGTCAAGCAAAGGACTTAATGACAGCAATACAAAATTACATGCCAATACATGCCTAGAGAAGTTTGATAAAGAGAAGAGTAGAAACAATGTGAGTATGGAAAACTAGAGGAACAATTCCTCCAGAGTAAGGAGAGGGAGATAAGACTTCATAACATATAATAAAACAATAATAATATATCAACCACATCAGGGAGAAAATTACTGTCTGGAACCAGAACAATGAGCAAATTAAACATATTTGGGTTAGACAACTGTTTTAAAGAATAGACAACCACAATTGCTGACAGCTATAAGATGTGGAGAAAAACATCCGGCTCAAGCCGTTAAGACGGCCGAGGTCTGCAAGCTGCATTGGGCCTGCCCAAGATTGCAGCTTTTGGGTCTGTTTTTTTGGATTAGGAACACAGGATCTGAGAGTGAAGAAGGAAATGCATTTATTTATATTTATTTTTATTATAGCAAGTCATTGCCGCATAGTCATATTGGTTTATAATTATTTTCTGCCACACAACCAGAGAATCATCTGGTATTAAACCAAACTTATTGAGAGAACCTATATCTCCGTTTGGCGCATACAGTAGTGCTGGAAGGGAAGTTCCAGTGACGTTTTGCCATGATGGGGTTAAATGTGTTGGAGCATCACGAAATGCATTGCACAACACATCACAGGCCAGGAATAATGCTTGAAATAGTGCGCAGGGCTCCCAAGTGCTTCATTTTATATAGATTTTTTTCCCCCAATCCTTTGGGTTTTATAACCTCAAATGATGTGTTTATCCCTTACATGAACATAATTATGTTTGAACTAAAGACTTGGTTCTGTCATGATTCTGCTTTTATTTTGGTCGCGTGAGTCCTGTTTTGTTTTCTTCCTCCTGATAAGTGCCCTTCCTGTCGGGGTACGAAGGGACAAGGGAGCTAAAGCCACGTATAGAGGACGTGGTGTAGGACCCAAGTGTGAGTGGTTATAGGCACAGGAGGCAGGAGCAAATTAGAAATAATATTTAATAATTAAACAAACAAGAAAACAACTGGAAGCGTCACCGAACCGGGAGTTAAATGAGCTAGCTAGCGTAAGAGACCGAAACAATGACAACCGGGAGTTAAATGAGCTGGCTAGGAGCAAATTAGAAATAATATCTAATAATTAAACAAACAAGAAAACAACTGAAAGCGTCACCGAACCGGGAGTTAAATGAGCTAGCTAGCATAAGAGACCGAAACAATGACAACCGGGAGTTAAATGAGCTGGCTAGCATGAGAGACCGAAACAATGAGAACCAGGAGTTAAATGAGCTAGCTAGCATAAGAGACCGAAACAATGACAACCGGGAGTTAAATGAGCTGGCTAGCATGAGAGACCGAAACAATGAGAACCAGGAGTTAAATGAGCTAGCTAGCACACAAAACAAGAAGCTGAACAGAGAGGGAGAGACACGAGAACCAGCTAGCTAGCATGAGAGACCGAAACAATGAGAACCAGGAGTTAAATGAGCTAGCTAGCACACAAAACAAGAAGCTGAACAGAGAGGGAGAGACACGAGAACCAGCTAGCTAGCATGAAAGACCGAAACAATGAGAACCGGGAGTTAAATGAGCTAGCTAGCACACAAAACAAGAAGCTGAACAAAGAGGGAGAGACACGAGAACCTGGAGTTACCACAGGGGAACGAGAAGTCCAAAAAGCACAGGAGCGAGTGGACACATCACCGGGAACATGGAAACAAAGAACAACACTGGGAACAAACCATGGGAATAAATATATAACGGTCTGGCACACGTTGCTGGAGCCCAGGGGTTCTTGTAGACAAGTCATCAGAGGTTAATCTGCTCCGGCCGTGTGCCAAAGGAACAGAGGGGAAAAAAGCAAAACCAGGACTCGGAGCCATGACGCTTCCACTGTCTGTCTGGTATGGGTGTGGACTACAAGGTTGCCTTCACCGTCAAGGACGTCCATAATAACACCACTCCACCATCAACAATGCATTCCCAACTGTATAAACAATGTCTGTCGTGTTTCACAGCAGCCTGCACAAAAAAAAGGGTCTCTGTAGAGGAGAATGTTTTTCAAGGACTACAAACATGGCGGCTATGCGGATGCCAGTTATGAAGGGTCTAGCTTGCGAGTTGTAGTTTTTACGTATCACCTCAAATTCTCTTCATTCAAAGGTAAACAGACATTAACAATATGCAATGAAGTCAAACTCAGGAGCTTTGAGGACGAGAGAACATTTAAACTATTGTATCATTTGCTCAGATATGATTACATAATTATACATGAAAGAGCAGCCCTATGTTGAAAGTGAAGCCCACAGGACTCACTCGCAAACAAAACATCAAGATATGCTTTCAGAGTTTGGGTTTAAACATTTAAAAGAAGCATTGACAGTTGCTTTTAGTCTTCACAGAATGTATGCCTGGAACTAACTTCATCACAGAGCTAATGCCAATGCATTGTTTCAAAGGTCTCGTCATGCTCATTGACCTCTGTAAGGGCGCTTTAACTCTATGGGTTCTGTCTCGAGACAAAGCTCTTTTGGCTCAGAAGTTGGAGATGTGAACACAAGCGAGTCAAGGGTTTTGGCCACGGACTTGATGGGGAGCTGCACCTTGTCTCTGGAAACTCTCAGCTGGTGGTGAGCTTCTTACCTTAGGCGACTCGGCGCTGAATGCCGGAAACTGTCCTTCATTAATCATTGAAGGACAGATCTGACGTCTGGATCTGTCCATCAATGAACGGTCCGGGTCTCGCGATGTGTGCGAGCGACAGACGGATTTTCTTAAATTAATAATCCGGCGCTCTACAGGAACTGCAGTGGTCTTGCTGTAGCGCAGCTGTCTGCATGAGCACAGCGAAGAGGAAAGACGCTGATTTTTCCCAAGTTACAAGATCACCAGACTATTCATTGACCATTTCTGATGTCTGGATCTGTCCTTCAATGATTAAAATCTTCTCCATCGTCAGTAATCTCACTTCCCTCACTTCAACGTGTTGTGAGAGCAGCATGGATCAATCAAGACGCTCCATATTATGTAGCTTGTTTCCGCTATTTCACTGTAAAATGAACATGACAACACTCTTTCATGTTTAGATTTGGCTGTGATACGCCACATTCTGTCACAGCAGGGGCGAAGCTACGTCATCAGTTCATATCTGAGGTGAGGATGAGTCGTAGTGCTAGGAATTGACAGAAATAGGGGACGCTACTGAGCAGGCCATGGCGTCATGTTTTTCCTCGGCTCACCCATTCACCAACCCGCATATTTAGATAAAATATGTATAGCGCCAACATATTATACAATACAAAAGGGCTGACAAGATGGTGAAAGGCAAGAAAAAGTGCTCCGCTGAGCCGAATGTGCACTTGAGGGATGAAGAGTTGCACCACTCTGACGAGCTAGCTAGTGTTAGCTCACAAGGCTCACCGGCTCAGGAGGCCACATCACAAAGTACTTAGTCATCTATAGTTGAAGCGATTAGACAGATGGACAAAAAGGTGGAAAACAGGTTTGATGGATTGATGTTGTCACTCTATGCTATAAGGGCAGCATTATCCAAAAACACAGCCCGAATAACTGGACTGGAAGAAGCTCGAGATGACCATGAAGCGTGCATTGCTAACATGGAGAGAACTTGTGAGCAACTGTCATCGCTTAATCAGAGCTTGAACACTAAACTCTGTGATTTAGAGGTGTGATAGAGAAGACAGAACATAAAGATAATGGGAATCCCGGGAAAAGCAGAAAAAGGCTGCCCGACGGCGTTTGTCACAAAACTACTGCTGAAGATCCAGGAACTGACAACTTTCCTCACAGAATATAGATTGACTGAGCGCATCGCATGGGCCGGCTGTCCAGCAAGCCTCGCATCAATATCGCGAAAATACACCACGACCCAGTGAAAGAGCGAGTGCTGCAAATAGCTCGGTCAACACCACCGCTGAGTTATGAGGGACATCGGATCAGCATCTTCCCGGACCTGCCTGCCGAAGTGATCAAAGACTGATAAGAATTCAATGGAATACGACAAGTTTTGAGAGAAGCTGGACTAAGACACGGATTTCTCTTCCCTGCTCGTTTAATTCTTGCACACCACGGTGCCACTAAGATATTTAATTCCAACCCAGAGGCCGAGCAGTATGCCTATAAACACATTCAGTCACGACAGACGTCAGCTGAGGACACCACAGCAACGACATCTCAGCAGTGAAAAACGGTAAAATATAAAGTGGGCACTTTAAGTTGTTAATACTGGTGTGAATAGGTCTTCACGCACATGTGTGTCATGAAGTTACTGTTTGATGAATAATAATAATTGTGATATTACCTGATCTTTCTAAATTCCGCAATGTTGTTTCGTTGGGCTGGTTTCAGCTATGTTGTTCTGTCCTTGTTTATAACTAGAAATGTAAAGTTGATACAGTTGTACTGCCTTTTTTAACTTCATATACCATCTAAAGAACTTGATAATTCAAGAAAATAACATTAATATTGGAGATTATGCTAATAGATATTTAATAGAAGTGGAGAAACTTGAGTTTTGTATTTGTTAGTTGTTACTCTTGACTTTAGAGAGCCGCATTCAGGCCAAAACCAATGTGTCTTCTAAAATGGGTGTTTGACATGTTCTGGGAAGGGAGAAGTTGGAGAATTCTGTTTTCTATTTTTTCAATGGGATGTTACACTAATCGGATGTCTTTATTGATTGAGATCTACATTTTGACATGGAAACGTTTGTGTTGGCATGACGAGACCAGATGCAGTTTCAACCATAATTTGTGGAGAGATGCTCAGGCAGTATTAGTGATTATTTAGAACTTTATGACACAGGCATTGTCTCTGACTCAGTGATGTGGGAGGCCTTCAAGGCAGTGACAAGAGGTGTTATAATAGCATACAAAGCCATGCAAAAAAATAAAGTGAAAACAGCTCGACTCACAGAAATAGACCAGGAACTAAAACAAGCTGAAAAGCAGTACAGCGAGACCATATAATGTGAAAATCTAGATTAAAACAGGAATATAACAGTATTCTTTCCAAACATGTTAGCACTCTCTTGCTGAAAATAAAACACAAGCAATTTGAACTGACAAACCGAGCTCACTACTCGCTTGGCATGTAAATGTTCTTCAGGATACCTGATCTCTGATCATCATAAAATTAATGAATGCACAGTTATATTCCTCCCCAAATGATAAAACGGACCAAGACATTCTTAGTTTTTTGCAATCCCAATTTCTTCCAAAACTAGATGCTCACAGACAATCTCAACTTAATGCTGAAATAACCATACAAGAGGTTTTTACAGTTATGAAGCAATTCCCAAATGGTAAGACAGCGTTCGCAGATGATTTAGCACCCTTTCTTCTTTCAAGGAGTCAATTAAGAATAAAAAAGTACCAGAATCACTCTGTAGGGCCAATATTTCACTTTTACTGAAAAAAGATAAAGACAACACTGATATGTCATTTGTACCGAGCAACATCATTATTGAACTGCGACTTCAAAATATTCACAAAGTTACTAGCCAAGGCATTAAATGAGAACATTTCCACTATTATACATCCAGATCAAGTGGGGTTTATCCCTGGGAGGCTCTCATTTTTTAATGTCTGCAGACTGATGAATATAGTATACCACAAATGGGAAATGGAAATTGCTCCGATACACCTTGGCAATATAAATCATAATTTTGCCTTGTATGCAGACGATGTTGTTTTTTTCCTTTCTCAGGCAGAGGAAGCGATGCCAGTCCTGTTAAATCTTATTAAAAACATTGGGAAGCTTTCAGGATATACCATCAACTGGCAGAAATCTGAATTTATGCCTTTTGGGAAGTGGACTAAATAAAGAGTTTATAAAAAATCTTTCCTTTAAAAAATCAATGCAAATACAATATCTTGGCACCTCAATTACCAAAGTACCAAATCTTTAATTGAAACATAATTATGTTAATTTGGTGGATAAACTGAAAAATGATATTGAATACTGGCGGGCACTTCCAGTATCAATGATCGGAAGAATTGCAGCAATACAAATGATTTCACTACCAAGATTTCTATACATATTTCAAAATATACCTATATTCTTACCTAAAACATTTTTTTGAATTGACTCAATAATTCTAACCTTCATTCACATCTATAAAACCCTCAGAATTGGGAAAAAACATCTATGCAAAACAAGGCATTTGGGAGGCCTCATGCTCCCAATATTACTACTGGGCCGCAATATGTCGTGCGCTGACTTACTGGCGGAAGGCATTTCCTGGAGCTCCAACACATTTAACACCATCATGCATCTTGCCATTGAACAAAACATTAAAGGAACTACCCTCCCAGCTTTGCTCTATGCTCCAAAGGGGAATACAGGCTCTCTCAAAAAAATGATTTCAATCATTTCATATTTTTTAAATGAGGTGGTCTCCCTCTATTGTTTTTCTGCTTGTGTTCCCCATCTATTGCTTTGAGTCGAGCTGTTTTTACTTTTTTTGCATGGCTTCATTGTCACTGTCTCATAAGTATAAGATACTCGTCTCCAGCTAAGATATCTATTGATTATTAATGAACAACAATCTGATTAAGATCTTACCATATTTGGATGAAATAACATCAATAGTCAGTTTATCATCAATCAGGAAAAAGTAAGGGGAGAAAAATGAGTAGTCTCTCTCATTAGGGTGATGTGCGCCAACACCAGTTCGCTAATATTTCCAGTTTCAATTTTTATAATCAATGTCCTGTAGGAGTAAGAGAGGACGGGGATTGGTCGTGGTTTGTGCGGCATATAGCTCCAGAGTTGGGGCATGAAAGAAAATACAGTAGCATGCTGTTGGAAGGGAAGATTAATGACGTAAATTGTTTATAAAGAGGGGGAAAGCTCAATGGGGAATTAAATTCATTTCAACATGAAATAAGAAGAAAACATAATTAAGGACAGGTCTGTGGAGTCACTGAATTTCCATTGGTGAACATGTATAAAACAAAACAAAACAAAAAACAAAAAAACAGAACCAGAACACTTTGAGTGTATAAAGTCAATTCCTAGAGTTTTTCAAACTGCCACTGTCCAAACATGCCGGGAGAACCTGCATGTTTGGACAGCCCTCCGTGGCTAATCATTTCTGCGGATCCTTTGTAACTCTCTGACATCTGTATTTTCCATGTCCAATCTTGTAAATTAAGGAATCTTGATGCAATTTGTTTTCATTACCACATTTGAGGTCACCATTGTTTTTAAGATGAAACTCTGACAAAGCAATGACAGTTGTACATGAATATCTATAGTCTGTGATACTAAATGACACCACACACTTCTTTATCATGCAACTAAAATTCTGTTTTGACCTCACAACCAACTGGTAACTGAAATCGAGTTTGTTCTGCGCATTCAGTACAATGCAGATTTGTAATGGCGACAGTGTTGCGTTACAATTAATACTTTCGTCATTAAAGTTCCGACTTTTTTAGCCTTCACTCTGGTACAAAACAAACAAACAAAAATAATAAGCCATGCTTGTAGTTAGTCTAATATTGGAAAAAACAAATTCAAAATAAAAAAAAAAAAACAAAAAAAAAAAAAAACGATGTCGTTTAAAAGGTGACTATGTTTGATTTGAGTAATGTTCTGGACAGGCAGTAAGAAAAATATTTTCCGGGAGTCCCGAGATAGATTTATTTTGAAATCACACCGGAAACAACATAAGCGCCTTGAGCGAGGCTGAGAAGAGTTTGGGACACGCGCTGTAATAACAAAAGTTACCAAGTGATTGAGAAGGGAAACTTTATTTTTGAAAAAGTAACCTATTTTCTTTCGGGGCTACTCGTTGGTCGGTACAATGGGTGGTTTCGCCTGGACCTGAATGTGGTAACGTCTTTGTCGTTTTTCTCAACGTTTGTTGGCAGAAAGTCCGATACGTTTGTTTTTGTGGTTTGGCTTTGACGCAGAAATCACTGCAAGTTACTTTTAGCCTGAACTTGGTTACGTTTTTTTGGCTGAAACTGGATGACCTAAGCCGCCTTCCGTGAGAGGGACGACATTCCTAGACCCACGCAATGGGACACAAAGAAAAGCAAACCGTCCGACTGGTAGTATGGATCTCTGACTACTAATGACGCCTATTTCACGATTCAAATGCATTGAAATTCGATTCTATAATGGTGCTGGAACTGTAAGAGCCGAACGGACTTCGTCGCCCAGCAAAGCAAGAAATGGAGAAGGAAGGAGCAAAGCAAAGCTAGAAACTAGCACTCCTTTTTGCCTCAAACAACGAGTGGTTCCCAAGAACACACGATTCGACCGAATAACTTGACGTGCAGTGAGTTCAGTGATTTAAAGATGAATCTGCTGCACACAGTGTTGTTGTTGCTCAGCAGTAGCTCTGGGGTACTTTCGTTGGATTGCAAAATAACCGACGAGCGGTCCAAATCGCCAGGAAGAAGTCTCTCAGCTGACGTAAAGGTGGTCTGCAGCAACATGGACATTCACCAGCTATTACCCCTGGAATTCTTCCCCAACCGAACAGTCACGCTGTGAGTAAACCCGTAATACTTCTCATCTATCTCTTCTGTGTGTGTGTGTATATATATATATATATATATATATATATATATATATATATATATATATATATATATATATATATATATATACTACCGGTCAAAAGTTTCTAAAACTTTTGTTTACACCCCAATTAAGTGAGTGTTTTTACTGAAAATTATGCCTTTTAATGTCTCATTGCACTCAGACGTGAAAGCATAGTATAAGTAAGCAATTGGAGTCAAAGAAGATATTATGAAATCAATTTATAGACCAAAATGTATTCTAAACTGTTGACTCATCAAAGTAGCCACCTTTGGCAGATATGACAGCTGAACACACACGAGGCATTCTTTCTACAAAAGAAATCAAATATTATTCAGAAAGTTCTTCCCATGTCCGTTGCCGAAGTTTCCATAAATGTGTGGCACTTGTGGGTTGCTTTGCTTTCACTCTTCTGTCCATTTCATGATGAAGCCACACACTGTGGAAGCATCCTTTTACCTACTGTACGCCGTACAAACATCCTGCGTGATGAACCCAAGATTTCACATTTGGATTCATCAATCCATAATACCTTTTTCCAGTCTTCAGTAGTCCAATGGCAGTGTTTCTTGGCTTGCAACCATTCTACCTCCCCCCCAATTCAGTATTGATTCAGCAAATCCATTGAATTGATTCACCCCCTGATCAGCAGGGGCGCTGTGCACTTTATTTGTCTCTTTGCATTAAGTCATTTTCTTCTCTTTGCAGAATATTAACCAACAATAAGATTCAAGAACTCAAAAATGGCTCCTTCTATGGTCTGTTACAGTTGGAAAAATTGTAAGTATTGTTCTTTCCCTTCTTCTTTATTTTTTAGCCAACCTTAATCTCATGACATTAAGTCTGGGAACTATATAATCGGAAATTGTAAGGTGTTCATGTAAGCTGTCATGTACATCACAATGGTTTTACGCTCTTAGCCTCAATGAGGGGTCGACTGCTTTTAAATGTTATCTCCCGTCTTTACATTTATAATCAGGATTTCCGCCGCATGAACGAGTGTGTTGCACCGCAAAAAATGGTCTCTGATGAAATTTCCCATCATCAAACATATTTAAACGTTGTGAAAAGATCGAAACGAATGTGAAACACATAAGGCGTTATGGAGGGGGACATGAACAGGATGGTTTTCGGTGTGTTTTTCATGGAAAATCCCCCCTAAAAACTCAAAATGACTGAAGTCAGTTGCTTGCAGAATTCATATTGGCAACCGACAACAGAACACTACCATACCATGTCAGTCAGAGGGTGAGGTTTGATTGGTAGAGAACAGGCTTTTAGCTGGAGGGCGTCTTTGGCGTCCGGCGGACGCCCTAAACTGCAAAACATGAAAAAAAGGATGCCCTCCAGCACTCAAAACCGGACGCCGTGTTTCCTCAGCAGGACACTCTAAATATATTATTAGTGCCTGTATAATGCCCAACTCGTAGTGTCATCTCACTGGTTTTCATTAAATTGTGTTTCCACCCGGTAATTTCTCCAAATATGATCCAATTTTGCAGATTCTCGAACCTTTCGCAATTGCGATTGCCGAATTTGTTTACCGGTATAATCTCGCGGCGATCTCGCGAGTCGCAACACTTGCGGCATGGAAGCGCACTGCTATTAATGGGATGTCTGACGCTGATGACAGGAGGAAACAGCAGATAAGTTCCAAATATTAAACAATCGTTCAGAAAACTCATTGCTTTGTAATCGGAAGAATATTTGGGGCTCCCCTCCCCGCCCCCCCTGCATCCCAGCAGCAAGCGGACGAACTCACAGACCTTTCAGAATGAGAGCAAAATAACTTAACATGGATCAAAATTTGAGTACAGTAGTTCTATTTATTTAATCAAGCGACAAGCCTTTATATATGTATTGTTTGAATGAATGTGGTGGTCATGGTTGTGAAACCATCACAGCTGATACACAGGTGTATTTTTTGCAGTCAGTTAAATGAATATGACTTGCACCTGAATCTGCTGCTTGTGGGACTTTTCGGTGACAAATATCTCGCGATGACCACATGGTTTCATGTCATTTTTCAAGGTTTCGGTTTGTTTACGTTTAAGTAGATTAAATATGGTTGTTGATCACAAATGAAATCAAGAGTAATGAATCAGTTCAATTCCTGGAATGAGCCCTGGACCCATTTGTTTGGGGAAATGTGGGCCCCAGGATCAAAAAGGTTAAGAACCCGTGATCTACAGCGTCATTTTGAATCGGTATCCTATGTTTGGATTAGAACTATTGATCGGGTCAGAACCATTCAAGAAGTGGGTGGTGTTGATTTTTGGCACAGAGATTGGTGATGGTTGTAAGCTGTCACAGAACTACAGAGGCGGATGGTGAAGCGGGATGGTGACTGCCTCCTCGGTTGGGCAAATCACAGTCACTCTGATTTGCCCAAGCTTTGAACAAGCTTTGATTTTGCTGGGATCATATCTTACTTGGAAGATGCGCTGTACGGCCTTGCAGATGCTTATTATCTATTGATCCCAGGGATTGTCGCTGTTCCAGGTTTTGCTCTTGATCTTGACACCTCTTGTGCAGGGATGTCTCCAATATGTGATTTGACTTAGACTCGGATAAAGACCAGAGAAACATTCATCAGTTTGCAGTTCTGCCTTTACTGTTTTTCATCACATTTTAGTCCATCCACATGTAAAAATATTTCTGATGTTTTTCAAGCTTTCTCACACCTCCATTTCAACTTTCTTTTGCTTTCTCATCCCCTCAACTCTCCTCATTCAGTCTGTCTCTCAACATTTGCAATTCATTAAAACTCAACGAACCCGTCCTCGGAAATCAGGTGATTGTGATGAACAGGTGATTCACCTGTCCAGTCACGCACTCCGAACATTCGTCCCCATATTTGTCTTTCGTAATTTTCATGCATGTCAATGTCCACTTTGGCTCCTCCAATTTATTTTTTGTGGTTACCCATTTTTCTTCTCTGTTCTTGACAAAACTCTTTTTTGTTTTTAGTCACAATAAAAACTCCTTGTTTTCAATTACGAAACACAGGTCCCTGACTTTGTGTTTGTCCCCGAATCAGATAAGCACTTCTTTTATCCGCAAATGCGACAGATCCCTTACCTTGTCTTCACTCTAAATCACTGACTCACATAAGTGCTTCTTTCATTCTGTTCTAACAATGGCTCCCCCACTCAAAGTTTAGCTGTACCATCTCACAGTAATTCGAACTCCTTTCAAATTATATTTCATTATTCAAAAAAGACAACTTTCTTATTCAATGCATACAAAATTTGCTATAATTCACCCTATTTACTGTAATTCGACTTTTGCGTATTTCGTCGGATCCCGAGGTGACAGGTGATCCAGAAGCAGTCGTTCCTCCCGTCCTTCATTGATTTGGGTAAGAGGCAGGATGTCTTTGTATTTCGGGGTTGCCTACCCCGTCTGTCACTAGTCCAGCGGTCGACCTGGGATCCCACGTCTGAGACCAAGTACAAAGTACAAAAAGTCCACTGAACGAAGTTGACACACTCGCTAAGGAATTCCTAGCAGGCATATAATTTAATTCACTTACCTTACCGTGAGTGTGGCAGCTCACGAGATGTGGATAACCGGGAGATTACGCCGGTAAACAAATATGGCGCCTGCGATGGACAAGCTATGGCTGCGAAAGTGTTGCAAAAACTACAAATTTGTATCATATTTGGCGAAATTTACACTCTTTTCATGGAAACTGGCGTGATGACACGCATTATATGAAGGGAATGATACAGGCACAAATTATCAGACATTTAAGGCGTCCTGCAGTGGATACAGGAGGGCGCCCATTTTTTCATGTTTTGCAGTTCAGTCCTCAGGACGCCCAGATCCCCTCCTACCTAAAAGCCTGGCTGCAGATCCACGTTGTATGAAGCCCAACAAAGCATGGCATCTGGCCATTCAACTGTGAATCACTGTAGTTCATGGTTTTATTTTTAATTGTACTTTTGACACCAAAAACTTAACAGATGAGATTTTACTAGCTCCATAGGTGTATCTGTCCAGTGAAACTGCAGAGGGACATCTGATCAGTTTTATGACCTGCTCCAGCTCTGCTGTGAAAGAAACACAGACCCGTACAAGGCAGCATTAGGATATATAGGAGGAGTTTATGTTTATGATCATAAAGCGCATCTAATTCAAGAAAATATTTAACAGTGGGTATGCCATCCGCTACAGACATTCAGTGATGATTTTAGTTGATGATCAATGCAACTGTGTTGGAAAGCACATTGACACAGGATTCTCATTTGTCAGTGCAGCATTTCTCATGGTTATACTCTCAAGTAAATCTATGTATATTTTATTACTATAATCGATCGCTCAATGAACTACTTCCCTCAACACACATGCAGCTGCTGCTGAAACCCATTCATTCATTCAAATCTGCGACAAATAGTGAAGCACTATTGTATGGTGTATGGCCCAACTATATGTGGGTTGACTGATCTCTTCTATTCAGCCATCGATTCAGCCATCCTCGCTTGACTGAGTGGAGAACTCCATTCAGCTTCTGGTGGATTTAACACTGCGTTAGAGTTAATGCTCGTGGTGTACGTTTGGGGAAAATCATAATGTACCGTTGTTCTTAAAATAATAGCAGTGTCTTGGTGAGTAAATTATATGAACACAAATGCGTTGGGACACTGCACATTCTATTTCCAAGCAAGAAAATTCAAAAAGGTTGTTACATTTTATATTTCACAGAAAGTCAAGAAATGTAATGTTCCAAAAATAGCAGCGTTAACATCTGTCTTTGGAAAATCTAAAATGTACCGACAAACTAAGAAATTCTTGAAAATTCAACTTTGCTGAGTGTCCAAACTAATATTTTGTTGCATAACCATGGTTACTGAATGCTTCGCATCTGTGAATTATGGATTTAACATCTGGCAGGTATTGCAGCCCAGGTCAATTGTACTATGCTCCACAATTCCTCTGCGTTTCTTGGTATTGCATATTGCACATTTTTTATGTCAGCCCACAAGTTTCTTATGGGATTAAGGTCCGGGGATTGTGATAGTCACTCCATTTGTTGGATGCCGTTTGTCTGGAACCGTGATTTCTGGTCACTTGCTGGTGTATTTGGGTCTTGGGTCTTATTGAAAAACCCACTTCAAAGCCACTTCCTCTTCAGCATATGGCAACATGACTTCTTCCAGTATCCTGATTTACTCAAATTGATGCACGATCTCTGGTATGCAGTAAATAGGACCAACACCGTAGTACGAAAAACATCCCCATATCATGATGCTTGGACCACCAGGTGTAACCGTCTTCACTGTGTACTGTGGCTTGAATTCTGACAAACTATCTGTCAGTTTGGTTATTCTTCGGTCCATTTGAGAATTTTTTTTCTTTTTCTTACTCGTCTTTCTGGTTTTGGCTGCCATTTTAAAGCGTTTGTTATAATTTTAGCTGAACAGCTAAATGATTTCTGCACTTCTCCGTAGGTTTTCACCTCTTTCATGCATTTCTTGATTTAAAAAGAAAAAAACACTTAATCAGAACAGTGTCTTAAACGACCATTTCACTCATTTTTTTTCAAATGCACAGCCGGCATATGCAATGTCAGTTGCCTTGATCCTTAAATATGGACCACCCGTTCACACATTTTTTCACAGAATCATCACCCACCTTAATTGAACTCACCACTGCTATTTTTTGAACACAACCCTTTCAGTTAGCCAGTTTCACAGACTCAGTCGCATGCTCCTGTTGGGTCTGTTGGTTTTCTGTTTCTCCAGAAACTTGAGGTGTAGAGGTTGAAATTTTAACAAAAACAGTGATTTATCTTGCTTATTTTGCTATTATGAACTTAACTGTGTACACATAGCACAGTGTAGCAATGACGACTCGCTGAACACTAAAAAGTGTCTTTTGTGCTCTGATCGTGTGAACGTGTGTCACAGGTGGCAGGAGATGCTCAGAAGTTCACATGTGACAATGGAACGATGGTTAAGAGTGATCCTCTAGATATACTCGTTTGCTCAAATGTTAATCAACCTAGGTGACATTTCTGATGTTTTTACATATTTTTGACTTTAATGAGGAATAAGATTTAATATTGCCCGCATGACTGCATCTAGGGGACTGCACCAGCTCGACTTGGTAGTAGATCTCAGATATTAGCGAGTTTATGACTTGGATTCTGAAAATAAAGAACTAAAATAAACATAAGTCTGTTGATCAGCCTCCTAACATCACACACACACACCTGAGCTGTTTTACCGTTATTTATCCAGATCACAGAATCACTATCATTGATTTTAGGCAGATTCCACTGATGAACATGATGTAAAAACTGCTCAGGCTATATGAAGTCACCATGAGTTGTTGTTGTGGGATTGTGAAGGTCATATAATGCTGACATCCATGTCTTGTGCTTTCCAGGGATTTGAAGAGTAACTTGATCAGCCGTATTGAACCTGGATCCTTCCTGGGACTGCCAGCACTCAAAAGACTGTGAGTATTCTATTTTTATAAATGTGAGTAATGCATTTTCAAAGTTTTGTTCCCTCAGTAGTCCTGTAGCAATCAGATTCATAAGCTGAGTTAGTTTATTGTCCTAAATGTACACTGGCTGGGAAAGCTCACAGCGAAACACTGCAACACTGAAACGCAACATCTACGCCAAACACATCTGCAAAAGCTGCAACAAACTGAAACACTACAACACAGCAACATTAAGCCGCTAGAGTAGTAAATTAACCACATTGGATTCCACAACGGATGTTCCCACTGTGTAACCCAATGCCACATAAAGGACAATACATGATAACCTTGCAAGGTAGAAAAAAAAAAGTCAGAGCACTAGCATAATTATAGTGAGAGCTTCTACATTATAGATATAGAGCACGTATGTGCACATGGACTGGGTGACATTGTAATACTTTTATAAGTAAAACATCGCTGGTTTCTGCAAACGAGAAAGCAACATGAATCACAGAAACTTTCACCACGTTCTCCCTTGGACATTTGGCCCTTGGCAACAGCAGTCCTGACTCCTGCCTGCTACTGTCATTTGTGTTTTAGATCAGTGGTCCCCAACCTTTTTTGGACCAGGGACCACACAGAAGCACTTTTTCATGGACCAGGTTGGAGTGTGAATTTTCCAATAACAAAATCTTAATCATTATATTTAGTATGCAATCTGAATGCAACAATTACATTTCATATTAGCGACTTCCATGAACTATTGCACTATAATGTCAACTCACCAAAATGTAGAATCAGGAGCGCTGGGCTTGTTTTCCTGCAACTACTGTAGGTGGTCGCATCTGGTGGTGATGGGAGACAGTTACACTCGAATTGCATTCCCTTTGTCCAGTCTACTCAGTAGTCTCGATTTTGTTGCTGTCACCACAGAAAACCACACCTCAAAGATAAGAGGTTGAAAATGGAAGCAGGACTTTCAGTGCTTTTGTGGCTATGTCAGGATGTTCTGCTTTGTCTTTACTCCTGAATACAAAGCGAATTGAAGTTGTTCCTCCAGCCTGTCAAATATCCCTCCCCCTTCAAAATGATTGTCATTTTCCCCTGAAGTGTGAGATTGAGTTCATTGAGCATGATAAAAATGTCACACAGGTAAGCAAGTTTTGAGATCCAATCAGTGTCACTGAAGTATGATGCCAGTGGTGACTGTTTATCTCAGAATTGACTCTCTTAACTCAAAAACTCTTGCCAACGATTCAACTCTTGAAAGCCATCTCACTTTTGTGTACAAGGGAAGGGGTCTATGTTCTGCATCCGTTTCTTCACAGGGCTGAACCAACAGACTTGAATTCAGGGCATGTACTTTTATGTAGTTAATAACTTTTATTACATGCAAAACGCTGTTAAGCTTAGGTCGCATTCTTCGGCTTGCCAGCTCTTCCCTATGGATGACATGGAGTGTGCACTGACATTTAGAGGCGACCACCCTGACCTGATCTGCGTTGTCAGACCTGAAAGCCGCCCAGCCATCACAGCTACACCGTCCGTGCATAGAGCGACACACAGTGCAACCAAATAACTCTTCAGCTGTGGTGTGAGTTGGCAGAAACAGTGCACATAGCAAATCCTCATGTACACCCTCCTGAAAAATGTGACTGACAAAAACGAATTGTCAACGTCTGTAGATTCACCCACCTGAATCGTGTACCATTGTGAGTCATTAATCCTCCTTTTTTACTGCAGCATCTCCAAAACGTTTGCTGCAAATGTCCTTTATAGCAGGCAAAATCAATTCTTTTTTCAATGCTGGGTGTTTTATCTCCATGGGGCGACGCAGTTTTGATGGTTTTCATGGTTCCATGGCTTCATTAGCAAGTCTTTCACTGAGTGGGTGCGGAGCTTGTGAATCAACTGTTGCGATGAACCCGCAACTCGGGTAGGAATCTTGGTGTTTTCTTTAAAATGCAGCTTTCTTTTTGCAGGCAGTCTGAGACCCTTCCGCTTTCTGATCGCTGTCTCGTTTACTCTTTTCAAAGAAACTCTCTAGTGAACTCTGTTTCTTGCTCATTCTGCGAGGGCTACCTTGCATTGCTGATGCAGGATAAATGCCAATGAATGACGCCTTGAAGTTAGGCGAGGGCGGAGGTGGTTGTCTTTCAAAATGAGACGCCCAGAAGCAAAATATTTTTATCATGATTATTCATTCGTTGCTGCCTGGTACAGAATGATCCAGGGGCCAGAAGCGGTCAGGGGGCCCAGTGGTTGGGGACTCCCGGTGTAGATGGCCTTCATTAGTCCCAATTGTGTAATTTATGTAAGAAACACACTGCTTTTGGCAAGTAAAATTGGAGTAAAAAGTAGGTTACCACAAATGAAAATGGAGCCACAGAGGAGCTGTTAGTTGTATAATTGATGATCAGTGTTTCTGGTAGTTGTTTGATTGAGTTCCATTTTCTTGTGTCATGCAGTGACTTGTCCAACAACAGCATCGGCTGTCTTAACACAGACGTCTTCCAGGGCCTGAGAAACCTCCTCAGACTGTAAGTCCCACTCTCTTGCATCTGCGATTCATTATGACACCGATTAAGATTTGCTGTATCTACGGTATAATGATGTGTGTTTATTGGGCCCAAGGGAGATATTTATGTCGCTTCTCCACTGTACTGGTTTCACTGCGATAGAACCTGGGCATTCGTTATTTTATTGGTGAAAAATGGGTTTGAAAAAGGCTTCGACTATCTTGTGTACAAGCGATGAGGTGCGAACTTGCATATGCAAACCACCAGATGACATTATCTAACGCCAGACAGACAGGGTGACTACTGACGGGCCAGCTGATCAACCAAGACAGACACATGAACTCAGCCAATTGTACGAGTGTCAGAATCAACTTTATTGGCATGGTCAGTGGGGATCCCACCAACTAGGAAATTGCTTTGGAATAAAGTGCTGCCATGAACAAAAACATAATGAAATGAATAAAACAATAAAATACAATGAAATAAATAACCCACAAACAACAAAGGCTGATCAAAAATTCAACAATCTCACGGCCAAGGAGGGTAAGAAGCTGTTCCTGTGGTGGGAGGTTCTGGTCTGAATTGACCGCAGCCTCCTGCCAGAAGGAAGAGGGACAAATGGTCCATGACCAGGGTGAGAAGAGTCAGCTCTGATCCAACCTGCATGTCTCTGATCAAGATATTGTCATTTTTTTCTCTCCAGTAACCTTTCAGGGAATATGTTTTCCTCCCTGTCTCAGGGAACCTTTGAGAGTCTGATTTCGCTGAAGTCTCTGTGAGTATCCTGAGTTGAAGTTGAAGGGTCACTGCAAGACTTACAAACTGCTTGTTTCCTATGACTGTGTTTGCTTTCTTTCAGTGAGTTCCAAACTCCTTCCCTGCTGTGTGACTGTAACCTTGTGTGGCTAGTGCAATGGATCAAGGACCGACGCATTGCAGTCAAGAACACCAAGTGCTCGTACCCTCAGTCTCTTCAAGGCAAACTCATCCCCTCCCTTAGGCTGGAGCTCCTCACATGTGGTATGAGGGATTAGGGCAGGGACTAAACTGTGTATATATATATATATATATATATATATATATATATATATATATATATATATATATATATATATATATATATATATATATATATATATATATATATATATATATATATATATATCTGCTAACCTATGCATCTGTATTCAGACACCCCTCTGGAGCTACCCTCCTTTCAGCTGACTCCATCTCAGCGCCAGGTTGTCTTCAAGGGAGACAGCCTGCCTTTTCAGTGTCAGGCCTCCTTTGTTGCCAAGGACATGCAGGTGTTATGGTATCAGAATGGCCGCATGGTGAGGAATGACGCTTCCCTGGGGATCATCATTGAGAAACGGATTGTTCAGAATTGCTCCCTCATTGCCAGGTCCCTTTATTCAAAATTATATTTCCCTGTTCTTTGATTTGTTTCATTAATATGCCATTAAACTTTGTTTATTCCTCTTTCATGTCAGTGCGTTGACCATATCCAACATCCAGCCTGGTTTCACCGGGAACTGGGAGTGTCAGGTGCAGACAAGCAGGGGGAACACCACAAGAATGGTCCACATCATGGTGCTGGAGAGTTCTGCAAGATACTGTGCTCCTGAACATGTCTCCAACAACAAGGGTGACTTCCGGTTAGTTGCTCAAGTGCTCTTTGGTGACATGCTGTGACACATTAATACGCACTACCACATTGTGGAAAATCACACCACTGTTGGGCATAAACTACATAATAATGGTTTATATCCACTTCTTTATCTTTTTTACAGTTTATTTTGGAAAAAAATGTTATATTTAGATATCATTTCATTATATCTATTTTGTCCAAAGTTTTATTTATGATCTGTTAATTTTTTCCAGTTTTCTCCACAGTTTATTTTTTCTTTTCGTAAATATGATTTGAACCTGGTTCCGCTGCTGGTTGGAGTTGAAGTGTTAGTAGATTAAATGTGGTTATTGAATACAATTGAAATCAAGAGTCACAGTCTGAATTCACTTGTATTACACGTATGGGCCCATCTGATCTGGAAAAGATGGACCCAGAGATCAAAAAAGAGTCCCTGATTTGATTCCATTCTAGTCTCTTCTCATTCTCTCTAGATGTATGTCAATATCTGTTGATATTGTGAGACGTTGTCTATGGTCCATTATTACTGTATTAGTTGGCACTGCACGTTAATTCAGGATAAAGTGTTGCACAGACTCCATCTCTCAAAAACAAAGTTAAATCTTGTTTTCCATCGGTGTCTCCTAAATATGATCACTGCTTAACAGCGAATGGTTGTCTGATTCTGTCTGGGACTACACATTTTTTTATCTGCTGTATTATAGGACATTTGACAAAAACGAATTCTTCTCAAATTTAGGAATACTCTTTCATTCTCCCACTAGCTGACAGGGATGTTGTTTATTATTGAATTGGAAAACTTCCACTAAATCAACCCAACAGGATAAGCAAATTTGAAAGAATCTGGGGCGCATTTCTGAGGCACTGTCTCATCACCATCTGTTCTTAAGATCACTCTTGGAAGACGTGGCAGACTGTGACAGGTCAATCTGGCTGCGTTTTCAACGTTGATGCCCATTTTTGCAATGGTACCAGATTCTTTATATATAAATGCAGATTTCGTGTGTGTTTTTCATGTGTATTTCTTCAGGAATTGTTAAGGATTACTCAGTCTGCAATGGAGCCGTCATTTTGATTTGAACTTCAGTTAATATTAATGACCAACAGTATGACTTAACGCATCCTGTCTCGCCAGGTGGCCTCGTACTTTGGCAGGCATCAGAGCCTACCTACCCTGCAACAGATTGCAAATAGGTGCCGGCACATACTCTGGCAACGCTGCTGATGAGCAGCGTGCCTGGCGCTACTGCAGTCACGAGGGACTCTGGACAGAGGACAATTATACGAACTGCCAGTTTCAGAAAGATGTCACTCGATTTCTCTACGTAATCAACCAGGTGTGTGCTCCACAATTTGGAGTGTTAATAAACTGGACTAACTGATGACTTTCATGTCTTTTTGTCCAGATGCTGTTGAACGAGAGCAACGTGGTGCCCAGAGCCCGTCGTCTGTTGGTCTATACCATTGATGCTGCCAACTTTTCAGACAAAATGGACATTGTCTTTGTTGCTGAGATGATTGAGAAGTTTACCAAGTTTGTGGATAAGATCAAAGATGTGGGTAACTGACAACCACTGGGACATTTGTTTGAACTCGTAGTACACTACTATGTGGAATGGGCTGGGAGATCAATTGATACAACACGGTACTCCTGGCAGGCTTTTAGCTAGGATTTTGAAAGACAAAAAAAGCCACACCCCCAGCCCATTCCCCTCCAGACACGCCATGTCAACGACTGACTTTACAACTTGCTTTGTAAAAAAGCAAACCGTAAACATCTATTTGTAACAATAATATTTTCTTTCTAAAAACAAACATCTGAGTCAAATAAGAAATGTTAACAGAGATGAACTCAGTAGCTGTTGCCACAATAACACTTTCAAATGCAGGGGTCTCCTGGGCAGTTGTTTACCCTCATTAATTTAAAAAAATCCACAGTTTTATTATGATTCAACAGAGCACTGGAGGTGACATGCATTTTGTTTATTTTTTTTGGATGTGACGTACATGGCTTTATTTTTCTTTCCTGAGATAACTGTCATCTTGTGATAATTAATTTTTATCTCAAGATACAATCGTAAACGTCGTAAACATGCGTAACTGCCTCTCTGGCAAAGCATTTTGTATACATCCACCTATAACCACTATGTCTTCCATGGCTTCGAAACTGTGTCGACGTTGTCAATCACTGTCTGCAAGTCAGAATATTGCCGACGGCAAAGTCTCTGCGCTTTTCAGTCAACAGTCTGATCGAGTGCCTTCTCCTCAAAATAATACCATATATGGCTAAGCTATACATATTGGAATTGGAACGCGTGACTTTATTTTTTTTTTTTATCCCGAGATACGAATTATCACAAGATAAAAAATATCTTGATAATTGTTATCTTGGGATAAAAAAATAAAGTCATGCATGTCTCTTCCAGGGCTCCGTATGATTCTTTCTCTTACTACAACCTAAATGTCTATGGTTTTGTTCATCTTCTTTTATATATATTTGTGCAAGATAAACATACAGTTGTAGTGTGTATCTCTTTTCAAAACTTTCAGTCATTTAAACATTCATTCATTCAAACTAAATATGTATGAAGGCTTCCCACTTGATTAAATAAATAGAAACACATGAATTCTGATCCCGTTTAAGCTATTTTGCCCACGTTTGGCTGTGTGTTGTGCAGCAAACTGTAATGCTCCACAGCACAGCTCACTGCACGGCACTGAGGAGTGGGGGGATTAAAAAGCCCTGAGTTAGTTTTGTAAATGAGTGCTTGTGGTTTGGAACTTATCTGCATTTCCTCCTTTCATGAGCTTTAGACATTACACCAATCAATCAGCGCGCTTCCATGCAGCAAGTGTGGGCGACTCACCAGATGTGATTAACCGCCAGATTATGCTAGTAAACAAATATGACGCCTGCGATGGTCGAGCTATGACTGCATAATTGTTTAAAAGTGCCGAATTACTTTTCATGGAAACTAGGGTGTTGACATTATGAGTAGGGCATTATATAGGCACTAATAATTGGCCTCCTGCTGTGGGTACAGGAGGCCGTCCATTTTTTCATGTTTTGCAGTTCAGGGCATCCGCTGGACACCCAGATCTCCTCTTGGCTAAAAGCCTGAATCCTGGTAAAATCATGTGCTTGATGAGTTGATGAAACAGTGCCATCCAAATATTCAATATTAAGAGCTGATCAACTTGCTGGAGACAGAAGTTGAGTCGCTGTCACTGCTCTGTTATATTTTTATGTTGGATTACTACCATTTTGTTCCTTTCAAAAATAACTCGTCTGGAGATTGCAACTGACAGCTTTCTGTCTATTTGCTCAGTAAGGTGATAGTAGGTAGCGATGCACTGAAATGAAATTTTTTTTGGCTGAAACCAAAAATGAGGTAACGAAGACCGAAACTGAAGACCCACTGTAGTGCCATTACTTGCTGGTTGCCTTTGGCAGGATCTGCTGCCAAGACTGACCTTTCGCACAGAGGATTTCCAGTATGCGATAAGTGCAATGTATAGAAACTTTTTACAGATGCATCTTTACAGTTCTGACATAGCGCTCTTCAAAGGTCTGTTGTTGTTCATAACCTGATGATCCACCAACTTGACCACACCCACACCTTACCACTGGAAGCATTTAAACCGTGTGACTGACGAGCTGCGGCCTCTATTCTGAAACGCCTCATTTTTCTTTGGTCAGATGGTTTGCACCCAGTGAGCCAAGGCGCGTCTCAGAGGCGTAACAGACGCGACCTGCTTCTCCTCATTCCTAAAAATAGTCGGAGCTTCTATTTTTTTCTGTGAACCGCTTTGGTACCATATTACATTAGAGTAGTGCAGATCGTTCAGCAAGGAAGTCAGGTGATCAGAAAAGTGGCTTTTTTAAAAACATTCCATACACTGATTCGTCGTGACGAAGCAGCTGCTGCTAAACTTGAGACCAAAAATATAAGTCATGGGTCGGCTACTCCAGATAATCTTTTACTGCTGCAACCATTGTTTGTTCCTATTTACTCATCACCAGAGCTTGACTCGTAGAGAGACGGGACAGCTTGGCTCAGTGTCTGGACAATCTCACTTAAAACTTTATAACATACTATGATGAAGTTGTGTTACTTCTACATGAGCATAGTGTTTATTTTACATGCCCTTATTTATAGATTTAATTTTAATTTTATTTTTAATTCAAGGTTATGCTGGTTGTGTTCAAGATTTGTGATGCGGACAAGATATCGCTAAGCTCATAAATATGCGCAAGGTTGGGGGTACCGAGGAGACACTCCTGTTTTTGTATTTCATTAATTAAAACAACTGTGACTGCATGCTGGCTGAAGTGGCTTCACGATGGACTGGAAGAGCTTCTTCCCGAGTTACCAGACTAAAATGTTTGCTGGTGATGTAGTGATCTGTTGGGAGCGCAAAGCAGAGTTAGAGCAGAAGCTGGAGAGGAGGCGGTAGGAGCTGCAGAGGAGTGAACAAATGATTTGTAACTGTCTTTATTTTTTGTCTTTCAGTTAGGTGAGGTGGTGGTGAGCATTGCCAGTAATTTGATGCTGGCTGATGACAGGTTGCTTTGGATTGCTCAACGGGAATCCATGGCCTGCTCCCGCGTCAGAGCATGCCTCCAGAAGATAGCTGTCGGCCGTCTGACCACAGCACAGGTCTTCTCTCTGGTGAGTCTTGACACAACAGTATCTGTCTATTTAATTCGTGAATTCCGTTGACCTTGTATTGGTTTTCTTGTGCTATCCCATACAGTCATCTCCCAATATCGCTCTGGAGGCGCATGCTGTACGTGCCAACGAATGGAACGGAATGACATGCATGTTATTCCAGAGGCCCAGTCCAGAGCGTACACCTGGTCAGGACCGCCAGCTTACCTTCAAATGCAACACCACCACCACCTTCTCTAACGTTCTGCACAAGGTCAGGCTTCATTCACAGGACAACTCGGTGACTGTGTACTTTAAATGGCTAGGAAGCAGTTGCACATTAGCTAAATTCTTATACAGTAGTAATGCAAATGAATGATGGACTTTTTCTGGCTGAAAATGACTGAAAATGAATTTTTTTTTGTCCAAAACAACTATAAAAACTATATCTTGTGATGAGCCAAGCAGAAATTATGATCAGCAGAGTCACCGATCTGCAGTGGTATTTCAGTACACCCGACAAGTTGCGATGTAAGATATGTAAAGTTCAAATTACAAGTAGGGGTGCTTCTGCTAAGCATTTCTCTACCCTGTGCTTATCAATTGCTGGAACTGTCTGCATTCTAAAGTGAGTCTTAGCTGCAAATGTCAAAACTGTGGGTCTAAGTAGAGAAAATATCAAACTAACTGGGTCATTATAAGTTTGATTCAGAGTCCTGGTTAAGCTCATCCTGCTCCTTGTTTTGGTTTCATTACTTAAAAAAAACTGAGACCACGGTGTATAAGGACTACTTTAATGCTCTTGTTGTTTGATTCTGCAGAGCACCATCGTGGAGGCTTCACTGCAGCTCCCTCAGACCCTCATTAGCCAGCATCCACTTCCTGTCCAGGCTGACATCTCTGTTTATAAGATGTTTTTCCTTGGCTTTAGAAACGGAAAGTTATTTCCCTCAACAGCAAACTCCTCTCATCTGACTGATGGCGGAAAGAGGTGGAGTGTGGCTACCCCCGTCATCATGGCCAAGATAGGTGTGTTAAGTGGTTGTGTTCCCTCTCTGTGGAGAGCAGTCCATAATGATAACATTGTTTTTCAGATGGAATGTCATTGCAATGCCTCTATAGCCCTGTGAATGTCACCCTTCGGCGGATGGCTCGTGGCCCTGATGCTTTGCCAGCCTGCTGGAATTACAGCCTGAGTAAAGGCCAAGGAGGGTGGCAAAGTGATTGCTGTAGCATCCTGGCTCATCATGAGAACTTCACCACCATCTCCTGCAACTCACTGAGCAACTATGGTCTGCTCATGGTAAGCTCTCTGCTACAAACATTTTTTTCCATTGTCTGCAGCATTGCTGGAATCACAAGCAGGGCTAAACCACAGACTAATTGCAATGAATGATTGCTTCAAGTGACCCGTGCGGCATATACAACAATGCTGCTGATATATGAATTTTTACTAGGAATGCTCCAATTGATCGGTCACTGACCTCGGCGTGATCGATGAATGCGGATCACTGCTTGTCATTGCCGATCACAAAATCCAATCACATGCGACAGCTGGTACTCTGATGAAACGCCCACGGTTTTTGATGCGTCCGCTCCTCCTCCTCTCCCTGCCGACTCGCTGCTCGCTTTGCATCAGCATTACTGTGGTATTTTTTTTTTTTTTTCAGTCTGGCATGTGAAGTTTGCATCCCGGAGCACATGCACATTAAGTGGTTGTGTTGCCTCTCCGTGGCGAGAGGGAACACTCTCCACAGACTGGTTAATATCGTATTTAAATACGATTTCAAATACAAATTAAATATTGTATTTAATTTGTATGAATTAAATAATATATTCCACTATCAGGATAATATTCGCGCCCCCTCATGAAAACAGAGGGTTGAATTCTCCCTCTGAAAAACATAACAACCACATTTTGTTTTTCACATTTATTACTTTGCGGCTGATTTTTATTTCGTCATTGGGTTTAGTGGGCCACTTGGATCCACTTTTGAGAATCACTGTAATTATTTTGAAATATATCTACTCTAGCTATCTGGTTAGAATTCTTGTTTGTTTGTGTTAATACTGTAATCCATATCACAAAAAAAAAAACAAATTGTGATGTAATTTTTTTTTTTAATATTGTGTAGCCATCTACAGGATATGGTAACTTGCCAGATATTGACTGTTGGACAAAATCACACATTTGTATAACAGTTCTACATCCATGTACTCCAACTAACTTGTACCTGTTCATACTTGTAGGCGTAAAGGGATTAAAGTTTATCATTTTCACTTATAGTTTTTCCAGTAACCATGCTCCAGTGTAAGTGCTGTCTATCAAAACAATGACTTAAAAGTGCCATTGCTAATAATGCCTCTAATTTCAGGACCTAAGTGGTGTAGAATACACCTCTTTGAGTATCCAGCCACTGCATCCAGTCATCTATGCCACATCTGTAATCCTCCTCCTTTGTCTGCTGACCATCATCATCAGCTACATCTACCACCACCGGACAGTCCAAGTCAGCCGCAAGTGTTGGCACATGCTGGTCAACCTCTGCCTCCACATAGTACTGACTTGTGGAGTGTTTGTTGGTGGCATCAATCAAGCACACAACACAAGTGTCTGTCAGGCAGTGAGTTTGATTCAGACACACACACACTGACACACGTTTGTATTGCTATCCCTAACCTTAACCAGTACTCAAACTGAAACCCAATTATAATCACCTGGTTATTTTGAAGTCTTCATCCTCAAATTCAGGTTTGGACCTGTGGCGTCCAGCAAAAAGTCCCCATGAAGTCATAAGGTGCCCACAAGGTGTTTTGCCAAGAATTGGTCCCCACGAGGCAGTATAAACAATCCTACACACACCTATGTTTTTATGTTTTGTGGGGATATTTCATTGACTTTCATGCTTTCCTCACTCTTGATTGAAATGAAACCCAATTATAATGACCCAGTTATTTTGAAGTTTTAATCCTCAAATTTAGGCTTAAACTTGTGGGGACCATTATGAAACACATGGGTGATCTTGTATCAATGTGTGCGTTGACACGCCAAACTGTGTTAAATGTGAGTGGGACCTTGTTCTGAAAGGAGTGAGAGGACGGGTTTGACAGCTGTTGAATGTTCTTTTCCATTCTTTTCCATTTTACTATTAATTCATTGATCACAGGTGCACATTGCATACACACAGCTGTCCGTCTAAAATAAAACCAACTCGGGTTGCGCGATGAAAGAATATAAATCTGTCCCGTTACAACACGTGAAAGCCAACATCTCAGTGGCGGATGCACAACATTGGTTCCTAACCATAGTTTTAAAGTGTCCCTTATATAGGTTTGTGTGTTATGACAACAAATTGTGGAATGTTGTTGATGTTATGCCAAAGTGAGATCATGCAAGTAAGTTCACATTCTGTACACCATAGTTTGATGCCCAGACTCAATCAATGTGGGAATTGTGCACTCTCCCAAGGTGCATGTTGTCCTCCCACTTCATACTCGCAGCTGAAACAAACTTCTGTTTTTAAAGCTGATACACCTCTATCTTGGCCACAATCCTTCACAGCAGAATGATGGAGTCCAAATCGCAACGCCAAAGACTGTGTACAGCCCAAAGCTAACGCAGCTAACAGCATAATGTCTCTCTTCAAACCTTTATTTACACTCGTACAGAAACATTTTCTAATAGTTGGCGTCAAACTGAATGCAGAAATAAATAAATATGCTCCAAAATATGAACACAAAAAGGACAACTTCAGCAATCTGGGAAAATAAAAATTGAAAATTTGTCTCAAAACTCCCAAACTAGAGTAACATGATGCAAAAGAAAGTATGCCAACCTTAAAGTGGACCACAAATGATATCTGGTCTGGGTTAAGTGTTAAGATATACCATCACCTTACTGATGGTGTCAGTGGAATTGTGTTCTAAAAATATGCCTGCTCAATACGTGACCGCTAACAGAGCGGCTTATGTACTTAATGGAGCAACTCTTTAACTGAAGCTTGGGATGCTTTGATTTCCTGTGATTTCATGTCCTAAAACACTATTTAACTCCTCTTGAATTAATCAAACAGAACTTCTTTGGAGTTCATAAGTAGAATGAGGATGAATATGTGACTTGTGGGAGGAAGTAAGCGTCTTCACTCGTAAACCTGTGCATTTATTTCGTTCATTTGCGTCTGCATTGCTGTTTACTGTCCACATTGGAAACGTCTACATTATTCTGCAACATGTGTTCATGACACTGTCTTTTGTTTGTGTCCACCTGCATATGATACACAAGCAAATGCTCTCTCACCGATCAGTGCTGCACCAATCTGGGTCATCTCCTAAAACAGAAACAATATGCTGTGCTGTACCTTGTCGTCTCTGGCAAGCATGTTTTTGGACACTTGGGAGTCAGTCTAGTGTATGGTGTAACTTACTAGTGTGAATTGTTGCGGGCAGCTCGAATGCAATTAACAATTCAGCGTCATGCATTTTTTCCATTCTTCTTTTTTGTGTGTGTCTATGAGAACTTGTATCAATGAAGGTCTGCCATGGTTTGATTGCCAGTAATCAAATCCAGTGATGAAATGATCTCATGCCTTGTCAGGTCGGAATTGTGCTACACTACTCCACCTTGGCCACAGTGTTGTGGGTGGGGGTCACTGCACGGAACATCTACAAACAAGTGACACGTAAATCCAAAAGTTACGAAGAGCTAGAGGAACCTCTGCCCCCCCCTCGGCCCATGTTAAGGTACCGCTATGTGACAAAACCTCCCTGCAGTCACTGCTGAGAATGTTATGATGCCGTTGTTAATTTTAGATACTGACTTCCTGTTCTTCCTCTACCGCTCAGATTCTACTTGATTGGGGATGGAATACCCATCATCGTCTGTGGCATCACTGCAGCTGCCAACATAAAGAATTACGGCAGCCGTGCCCAAGCACCATAGTGAGTTACTCCAGAAAATGAATGCTGCCTCCCAAAGAAATGAATGTTGACAGCTAAAATATTTTTTCTTTAGCTCAGTCGCGTTGGTTCATTCAAACATGGTTTAAGTTAATTCTATGAAACTTTCAGGGCTAAATACAAGTGGGCTAACTCGGGAGTCTCAGTCCAGGATCTAGATTTTGCCATGATCCAACACAAATATTGAATCTTGCAAGTAGTTTATTCATTGGTTTGCATATAAATTTATTTATTCAAGTGAATTTAGCATCTTGACAAATCTTATTGTCAAGTATTAACTGAGCTATCACTATTACATGTGACTAAGAATACTGCAGTAGTTGTGGTTTGTTGATAATGAATTCTCTGAAACGCGAATACAAGAATGTTGCAGTCGTTTAAACTGAAGGAATAACAACAATATTTTAATTTTGTGTCCAGCTGCTGGATGGCGTGGGAGCCCAGTATAGGAGCTTTCTATGGACCAATGAGTTTCATCATCTTTGTCAATGCCATGTATTTCCTGAGCACCCTCCTTCAGCTACGACGACACCCTGAACGGCAGTATGAGTTCAAGGAGTTCATGGAGGAGCAGCCGCACCTGCCGTTAGCAAATTGTGAAGGTGGCCCTGAAGGTCCATTAAGCCACTGCCAGCCCTTTAATCCCCTTCTTAATTCACATACAACTGCGTGCCCCCTTTCAGTGCCTCCGTTGGCCTTGGAGAATGAGCATACTTTTGCTGCCCAGCTGTTGGGTGCTGCTGGAGCTCTTGGTCTGTACGCAGCCCTGTGGCTGTTTGGAGCCATGTCCATTTCGCAGGAAAACCCCCTGAACTTAGCATTCACATGTCTGTTTGGTGTTGCAGCACTGGCCCTTGCTGCCTTTATGGTGGCACATCACTGTGTCAACAGGCAGGACATGAGGCGCTACTGGTCACAGGCTTTCTGCACTGGAAGGCACTCTGGCCAAGAAGAGGTGCTTTTCCCACATTCAGTTGTGGCACTGGCGTTCAACACTGGGTCCACTAACAATGCTGCTGCAGAGTCTATGAAATTTGGACCCAGCAGTGCTGATTCCTCCCACACAAACAAAAGTGCCCTCAGCATGCGGAACTCTGCCCAAGGATCTAAGTTGAACAACCTGCAGACCGAAGCTGCTCAGTGCAAGTCTGTATCCCCACCTGTATTGATCAATGGTGCTTCTGTTCTGGAGAACAGCCTGACAGAGCACTCAATGGACAATGAAATTAAAATGCATGTGTCACCCGTGGAGGATCAGTTACGTCCCATCAACATCACAACCACAATGCCCAGTCACAACAGTAGACACCACAAGAACCGAGTGCGGGCTAACCGGGCTAGTCGACTGACTGTGCTTCGGGAGTATGCCTATGACTTACCCACCAGTTTGGAAGGCAGCATTCAAAGTGTGCCTCAAAGACGCAACCACCACTATGATGTAGCGGCTCGCAACTGCCGCCGTGCTGCTTATATGGCCTACCGAGAACAACACCAGAGCCATTTGCTACATGACAGCAGTGATAGTGCAAGCATGCCACGGCGCACCCGCGCTGCAGCTAAAGTAGGCAGTACTGTTGTCAATGGGATGGTGGTGACTCAAACGTTGCTGCCACCTGCTGAGTCAGGCTCTGCTAAAGACTCTGGTCATTTGAACCCCTGTAATTTAGAACTGCAGACACTGCAGAAGTCCTATGGGCTGAATTTGGTGTCCCAGAACCGCAGTGCAAGGAAGAAAAGTGAAACGGTGGCACATTCAGAGTGCAGCAGTGACGTCAAATCCGGTTTGTGGAAACATGAAACTACTGTGTAGTGTAAAAAAATCTGGCATAAAGACCACTGACCCAACTGTGAACTTGTTTATTTGTACAGATTTTGGAAAGAATTGTTTGAACATTTGTCCATTTGTCTATCAATTTGTAGATTCTGTACATTTTAAGATGTGGAATACTTTTACTATGACTTTTGTTTATGAGGGTGCCCTGTTTACTTCTGTGTTGTGGATTTCCTTGTTAGTCTAGACTGCAATAAACTCAAAAGGTTTTCTCTCTGAATTATTAGTATACCTGTTATTATTCATTACTACCTTTAAATACTGTACATATAGGAAACTCAAGGATTATATTGGTTGTTCTTGAGATTGATTCAGTGTTGTTTTATTAGATTGTCAAGAAACTTACGTTTGCTAGTAGTAGGAAAAAAGAAAAAAACTGTTCTCTTTCAAATCTAGCCTTGTTCTGCCCCCGATTTATTATCAGAACAGCCAAGGTCAGAAAAGAAAAAAAAAAAGTTCAAATAAACTGTCTTGTTGGTGACTTGTGTCATTCATCTAAGAGTTTGTGTGATCAGTGGCTTTTACGTCAAGTAGTGAAGAGAAAGTGATTGACACAGCCTAGATACTGTGTGTTCTATATTGGCGCCATCTGCCGGAAATGGCAGTGCAAAACAAGTGGTGATGCCCATGAATTTGAGAATGACTTTTGAAGTCACAAAGAAAAACGCTCTAGGAGTTAAGCACTCGAAGAAATTGCGTTTTACATAATTATGCACAAATAAGGACTGTTTTCACACTGACTCACAAAACATAGACACTACTGACAATACCAGATCTATTGCCAGGTCTTGTGATGCTTTCTTCTCCTTGCAGCCCTTGAAGCTGTAGTTTGTCGGAGAATTATGCAGTTGTAGGTACCAGTAAAGACAAATTATTTATCAGCACTCAGACATTGATGATGTTTTCCCTTGTCGATACCGCATTGAGTTGCAAAGTCAAAAGCGCAAAAACATTTCAGCAATTCAATTGTTTCTTAATACTAGATACTCTTAATCAATTTGATGGTGCAGCGTGTCCCCCGAGCACCAAAAAAAAGAAATGCATACTTTACCACTTGCATGGTCAGGATGGAAATGCCAACTTATTCGATATTTTTCACAAATGTATTCATTGTAGTCATATTTCCATACATAGTTTGTAATAGTCCGTAATTACAAGGCTGATGGTCACCATATTTATGTCCCTTATAAAGGATTTCCCAGGGTGTTACTACAGCAAGTTGTTTCTCATATTTCTGTACTCAATATTATATATTGTATAATATTTTAATCAGGTTTTCATAATATTTTGTAATAGCTCTGGAATTACTGGACTGATGGTCACCATATTCATGTCATGTTTATAGGACCTCCTCATGGTGTTACTGCAGCAAATCGTTTCTCAAATTTCTCTTCTCAGTATTTTTCACAAAATGTTCATACATATTTTGTAATAGCTCTGTAATTACAGGACTGACAAATAGCATATTCATGTCACTTTTATAGGACCTCCCCATGGTGTTCCTACAGCAATTAGTATCCCAAATTACTGTTCTCAATATTTTACATAAATATTTTCAACAGATTTCCATATCTGTCTGTCCTCTGTGATTAAAGGACTGACAGATACCATATTCATGCCACACTTATAGGACTTATAGCACTAAAACATCATAATAACAATTACTGACTAAAATGTTGCATTTTGGTCAGAAAATGTCTATTATCGTTATCAACTGGAAACAGTTTTCAAAAATGTCTGCTTCATCTCTTTAATCTTTTTTCTATGCATTATGTTTGACTGTTGTATCCACCTGTCCATCCTAAGCAATGAATTTGTCTGGCCAGAACAGGACAGGGACAACAGGCCAGTGGGTGACTTGACTGGTCACAACAATGAATGCATATGTGAGATGAATTTCTGCTGAAATTCTGTTCTGTACTCTTGGCACGATTCTGAAACAAATCAAGCGCAGGGACTTAACTCCTGCAGATGAGCTGGCTCTGGATGCTAATGAAGGAAAATTTCTGTGCACTCACATCCAAAGGAACTGATGGATCAGAATTCAGCTAGACAAGAGTAAACTGCAAGAAATGGATGTCCACAATAAAGAAAATCTACCTGGAGATGCTGAAACGAGGAAGAGAAAGACTAAAGATTGCCAACTGAATATTGCATCACTGTAGCCGCTGGGATAGGCTCCAGCACTCCCTATATCGATGATGTAGTTGCGGAACAGAGTTGACAGCAGAGGACTGTCTTCGGCTTCCTCCTCTGTCTCTTGTTTCCATCTCTTTGATGTTTGGTCGGTATCTCAGGTCAACCCATCCAGCTTGGCTCGCCCCGTTTTCTTGTTTTCGCTTCACTCAACTTGCCATGGTTCTCATCAAACTCCATCTCAATTTCTTCGCTTATTGTTCGGTTCACTTTACATTCTTGGTTGATTCCCACGTGGTCTAACTGAGTCCAGTAGGACTCACTGCTGATCTTCCCTCTCAGTGTTTAATTTGATGATAATTGATGACCTCACTTCCCCATCTGTTTTGTTCTTGGTGCTGCAGTATTTTGGGTTGGCGTTATGTTGGTGTTCAGGACTCAGCATCCTGCCCTCTTCGGTAGAAGTTGATCCGGGTCATCTATGTTCTTAGATGTCGACATTCCTGTTTTGTTGTCACACACATCTTTATCTTCTTCTTCTTCTTCTTCTGTGCTATCGTATTTGAAGTCTCCATTAATCTTCACTGTTCCCACGAGTGAGGGATATAGTCTGGCGGCGTCCAGGCAGCATTTGTTGTTGTTGCTCTTGGCAGATGTTGCATGCATCTTTTTTTGTCCATTAGTCCTTCTCTGATGTTTCTTCTGTAGCGTTGTCCGTCCATTTTGAATATGTTTATAATGTTGTGTTTGCATTTTCTCTTTTCCTTACGTTTCTTACTGTGAGCCTTTGCTTTGCAGTCTTATCATCAACAGCAAGATTTTTTAGAATTTGTAGAATACAGTTTTTACAGAGGAACCTGACCAACCCGACAGATCTGGTGTGGAGAGGTGTGACCAGCTGCATCCTGAGGCATGCCTGTTACTTTGGGTTGGATGATGTTCTGTGTAAATTTTACTGGGCTGCCTCCTTTTTACAGAAGTGTTTTTAAATCATGGAATCTGTTTTATCAGAAAAGGTGTTCCTCAGCCGACTCTCTGCGCAGGTTGCTCAAAGGACTGCTCATCCACGGGGCCAGACTGGACATCACAAACGATACCACTCCCGGCCTGACGGCAGCGCTAATCCAGTCTGGGACCCTCACCCTGAAACATCTGGTGGAGGCGTTGGGGCCGGAGCTGAAGAATGTCCAAGTCCTGGACTCCTTGCTGAGGCTAAAGTCTACCTGGGTGGCCCAGAGAATCCAGGAGCTCTGGACCAGGAGGATAACAGGAAAGGAAAAGCACCTCCTAAAAGAATATCAATGAACAAAGAAAAACCCTGGACCCGGCAGACCCCTTCCCAGACATTGTCCTGAGCCCCGGGCTTGGAGAACACACCTGCCCCCATTTAAAAGTCAAAGAGTAAGACAAGCTAACGTTACACAAAGCAGAGAAGAAAAGCATTTACAGCAACTGTATGACGATCATCCACAGGGTCGGACTGAGCAGCAGGGTGGAGGGTACTATATAAGCCCCCCAAAAGGAAACAGACAGGTGACCTCCAGTGGAGAATTTTACATGGTGCAATTGCTTCTAATGCTTCTATCTCTGTTATTAATCCTAATGCTCTTCATGATCTTTTTGCCACCAACGAGAGACAGTGTACCATGTTTTTATGGAGTTTGAGAGACTCAGGAGTTTCTTCACTGTTTAAAACATTTTTTTAGTCTGTTTAGTTTTTTAGTCTTCATTTTTTTATCATGGGAGCTGGGTACAGAGCAAAAGAAAAGGAAAAATTCCAACTGTTCAATTTTATTTCAGGAGAGATTTCAAATTTTATTTGTGAAGCATTTTCTTATTCTTCTTGTATTTGCTCCTCTCTCCTTTATTTCTTCATAGATTGATCTTCCAGTTTGCTCTGACGTAATTGAGAAACAGAGTTAATAACAGGACTGTTCTCAACGTCTTCCTCTGTCTCTTGCTTCCATCTTTTCAGTTGCCTACTTTTGTATGCATTCTCATTCTCTCTGAGAGGTTCTCCCTTCAGTGCCTTTGGATTGACCTTTGATAGATATTCATCTCTCAGCATTTCCACAGGACTGGCCGGTATGCATCGAACTCAGTCCCATTGGCCATCACATCTGTCATTCAGACATTTCCGCTGTGGCGTCGGAGTTGGAAAACTCCTTTGCCAGCAACGGTCTTCTCCTCAAACTTCCTGAACCACTTTCCAGGTCCTTCATCTGGAAATCGTGAGATCAGTCCATCAAGGTTGAGCCTTTGCGATGGGATATCTTGACTTTTGTTGCCGCTGATCAGAACAGGAAATTGATCAGGGTCTGCATATCCGTCCGGCGGCTCAATGTTTGGTCGATATTTCAGGTCAAACTTTCATCCTTCTTGGCTCGCCCCCTGTTTTCCTGCCTTTGCTCCTCCCAGACATGTCATGATTCTTATCTAACTCGATCTCAATTTATTTCACTATTGTTCGGTTTGCTCTGTGCTCTGGGTCGATGCCCATGTGGTCTAACTGTGTCCAGTAAGATTCGCCACTGATTTTCTCTGTCAGTGTTTAATTTCGCTCGGCGTAGCAGTCTAAAATTGATGACCTCACAATGTCATTACAGAATTTACTGTGGTCTAGTGATGATGAAAAATTAGCTAGATTGACTAGCTTGAGTGTCTAATAAAGACACTCACAAAGACACAAAAATCAGAGATGCCAAAACAGTGACTTCGTAGGTGGGTCATCATCTTCAGCATGTCTGGTAGGCATTCCTCCTCATCTTTGCCGTCTGTCTCATCAGCTCATCAGGTTAAAGTACCTGTACTCTCAGATGGGTGCCGTACTGCAGAAGGATCTTGGTGAGCCCAACAGGCCTGGCGAAGATGACAAGATGTGGAACTCTCGTGAGGGCTTTATGGAGGAGGAGGACAACGACAACGAGGAGTCATAAAAGCTACATCTGCTGGAGCACCACCATGCCCTCCTCCTCCAAGCCTCGGGCAGGCCTGTTGGGAGCCTGGCACGCAGATGCTGATGGAGGAGCAAAATGAGTTGAGGGTGAGTTTTTGAGTACTTGTCCTCAATTTTGGTTGATGAGTGTGCATGCACTATTTACTGGTAAAGCAATAAGTGTCACTACTATGTACTTCCAAGTAGAGCTAAACAACGCTCGCTATTAGCACTAGTAGACATACATTTCTACTGGTGCTACCAGTGAGCTAAAAAAATGTACTTGTGCTACTAGTGAACAATAAAACTTACACTTGTGCTACTCGTAACCCTTGTATGTTAATAAATGGGCAAGGAAAAGCAAATTCTGGCTTTCTATTGGCTTTTTAAGTATAAAATAGTTTAACCAGTGATTTTTTTAACACTAGTGTGACACTAGATGATACAAGTGAAGCAATATTGTCTACTAGTGGACAATTTTCAGTTACTTTCTGTTACTACTAGCAGGCTACGAAAATAATCACTAGTACAGTTTAAAGCTTTACGAGTAATACTACTGACACAAAACTGTCTACTGGTTGATTATGTTCCCACATTCAGAGTCCCTACTCTCAATCCTATTCTCTTGTCTTTCCTTATTTCCCTCTGTCTTTTGGCACGCCTCCCCCCTCTCCTTCTCTGTCTTCTACCTACAGTAGTCCAATTTCCATCAGCACCTTGCTGGTTAACAGAACTGGTGGCGGTCGTTAACCCAGGCCTCGACTGATCCGGTATGAGATACATTTGTATGATCTGAATCTTAAGTTTGGCAAGTTTTTACGTAGGATGCCCTTCCTGACACAACCCTCTGCATTTATCCGGGCTTGGGACCAGTGTAAGAGGAAAACTGGCTTGCCCCCCCTCACAGCTGCATTAATCCTGAACATATTGATAAAGTATTATTATAAGTATTTTTATAAATTGTACTGCTGGGTGCAACAGAAAAAATGGCAATACTTTTTGGTTAAATAAAGAGATAGAATGATTTACAACAACTACAGTTCAATATCAGCTGTTGAAGTGCAGCTTTCATGGAAATGTACATAAAATAAATAAATAAAAGGAATCTCACACTAATGTGTGTGTGTGTCTGTCGGTTGTGACAGACTAATTTAGACAGATGTGAGTCAAAATAATAGATTTGTCATCGTTCGGTTTTTAGGTGATTTTATTTTGTTTGTTATTGATTTGTCTTGTTTTCCTGTTCTCATCTTACTCCCGCTAGCGTAATGGCAGCACAGCTGGAGCTCTTTCCACTGATGACTCCACCATGCATACCAACTCACTCACTGAGTTTCAGCCTGCGTTTGCAAGATGGTCACTTCGTGTATGATGGTAAAACTCTCCCTCTCGATCGCTTGCGTTTTCCAAATTTGATTCTTATTCCTGCGTACGGTGATTTTCAGTTGTTCTTGTTGCCTTTTTTAGAGTTCCATTGATCACGTTTGAGTGTTAATTTGTACTCGTCTTTTCTGTTTCTCTGTATCGTTGTCTTCCTCGTGTGCAAGTGTAGATCCACCACCGAGCGCTCTAAGTTGTTTGGCCTCGTGAGTTTAATATCCGAGTGTATTTAGTTGTCCCGGTTTTAAGGTTGGGGCTTGGTTCACCTATTCTTTTTGTTTTCACCCCTGCCTATGTGTGTGTCCTCCTCGCTCCACTTCTGGTGTTGACGTCTTCTGTTGTTCCTTATAGTTAGTGATTTATTTGTGTTATTCATATTAAATAATTGTTAAATCTTACTCTCGCTGTCCGAGTCTACTGTAAGCCAGCATTCAATTAGCAATTGGGTCAGACTCCTTTCACAATCATGACAAGATTAGCCATGAGCCTGTTTGATAAAATCCAGAAGTACAATTAATCTTCTATCTGTTCTCATCTACTTTCATCTGTTCATGAGCAAGGGGATTTCTGGTAACACTAAACAAGTGCCCTTGACTTGGTGTGACCTCAAGATTCTTATGCTAATATTGTATACACCCATCCAGACAAATTACCACATGAACATAACTGTCCATGAAGTCAACTGAAGTGGCACATCATTTGTTTACACTGCACAAAGCCATTTGTTGCATTTTAGCATGCCGATGAGATCAATTGGGTCAAAACTCAACCAGAGTCACCAGACTTTAATAAGTACAGCTACAACGGCAAGCATGAAGAAGTCATCTCATGACTCCAAGCTTGCAACAGACCTCAACTGAGTGGAGGGGTGATGTGTGGAGCCCTAATCACACACTGGAGATGTCTGATAACACAACCGAAGTTGGTGTGAGACCAGCTTTCACTCGCCTGTGCTGTGCTGAAACTGTGCTGGGAGGAGAACTATTGCACTGATCCGTCTGTATGTTATAGTTAATGCTGTTTTATTTATGTTGCAGCAGCTTTGTGGGCAACTAACAGTTGTACCCATTTTCAGTTTGTTCTGGGCTGAAATAAATATACTTTGAAAATACATCTTTGTTGTTTGTGTTTGCATATAAGCCACATTGCATTTTTCAGTGATGCAAATGCATGTCAAGTTCATCAATTGATATATTCCAACATACGTCCAGGATTTTGCGGACGCGGTAGGCGGGGTGGTCGTCAATGAGAAGAGGAGGCGGATCGACCGATGGATGGAGTGGACTAGTGGAGACGAGCTTAAGGAGGGAGACATGGAAGGTAGGATGGATCTTTAAGGAATCCGGTAGCTTGAGACGGAAGGCTGAGGGGTTGATGATGGTGTCGATCTCATAGGGGCCGATGTATTTCGGAGCCAGTTTTTGAGATTCCACCCGTAGAGAGATGTCTCGTGTGGAGAGCCAAACCTTCTGTCCCGGGCGGTAGTTGGGGACAGGGATGCGGTGACGGTCTGCCAGCGAGTTAGAGCTTGGCGAGTGTGCTTCCATAGGAGCGACAGCATTGAATATGTCTCTTCAACGAAGGGACCGCCGATTCACGTTCCTGTGAGGGGAACAGAGGAGGCTGGTAACCGAATGCCACCATGAAAGGAGACATTCCGGTGGAGGATGAAGTGAGGGAGTTGTGGGCGTATTAGACCCATGGTAGCTGAAGGCTCCAGGCGACGGGGTGTCGGGCTGAAACACAGTGAAGGGAGGCTTCGAGGTCCTGGTTAGTTCTCTCTGACTGACCATTAGATTGGGGGTGGTATCCAGAGGTGAGGCTGGAGGTGACACCGACTGCTTTGCAGAAGACCTTCCAGACCTGGGAGGTGAATTGAGGACCCCTATCAGGCACAATGTCATTGGGAATACGATGAAGCTTGAAAACATGCAGGACAAGCAGATCAGTGGTTTCCACGGCCGAGGGAAGTTTGGGTAGGATAACAAAGTCAGGCATTTTAGAAAAGCAGTCAACAATGGTGAGAATGATTGACCGTTAGATGGTGGCAGTCCCGTCACAAAGTCGATGGCGATGTGGGACCAAGGACGTCCAGGGATTGGTAGAGGCTGGAGAAGGTTGGCCGAAGGTTGATGGGATGACTTTCCACGGGAACAGACAGTGCAGGCGGCAACGAACTCCTTAACGTCTCTGGTGATATTGGGCCACCAAAAGTGTTGTTTGATAAGAAAAAGAGTTCTGACAATACCTGGGTGACAGGCGACCTTGGAGGCGGGTCCCCACTGGAGGACTTGGGAGTGGACCGACTCGGGGACGATCAGATTGCTGGTCCTGGGCCGCTCTCACCAACCTCTCAATGTCCCAAGTGGCTGCGCCGATGAAGCACGAGTTGGGTATGATGGTCGCAGGGGTAAGGTTGGTGGTGGGAGGGTCGTGAAGGCGAGACAGGGCGTCGGGTTTTGTGTTCTTGGAGCCTGGACGGTAGGAGATGGAGAACCGGAAGCGTCCCAGGAAGAGAGCCCAACGTGCCTGACGTGAGTGGATCCCCTTGGCTGTTTTGATGTACAGCAGGTTCTTGTGATCTCAGAGAACGAGGAAAGGGACAGATGAACCATCCAACCAATGTCTCCTCTCCTGTAGTGCCGCTACCACAGCCAAAAGTTCTTTGTTGCCCGCGTCGTAGTTCCGTTCGGCTGGAGTCAACTTTCGGGAGTAGAATGCGCAGGGGTGGATCCTGTTGTACAGGGTGGAACGTTGGGAAAGAACTGCACCGATGCCAGTGTCGGAAGCATCAACCTCAACGATGAACTGGCGAGCTCAGTCTGGGTGGATGAGGATGGAAGCCGAAGAAAACAGTTGCTTGAGTCTGTTGACGGTAGAATCAGCCTCCGGAGTCCACGAGAAAGGCTTCTTGATTGAAAAGAGAGAGGTTAGGGGAAAAGCAACACGGCTGTAGTTCCCGATAAAGCGTCTGTAAAAGTTAGTAAATCCCAAGAACTGTTGGAGCTGTTTGCGGGAGTTGGGTGTTTGCCAGTCTATAACAGCCTTGATTTTGGCAGGATCAGGTTGGAGCTGACCCTGACCGAGGATGAACCCCAGAAAGCTCACAGAGGAAACATTAAATTCACACTTTTCAGCTTTTACAAACGATTTGTTTTCGAGAAGGCGTCGAAGGACCAGACGGACATGAGAGGTGCTCCTCTGGGGAGCGAGAAAAGATGAGGATGTCGTCGAGGTATACATAAACAAACTTATTCAAAACGTCGCGGAGTACGTCATTAATGAGGGTCTGAAAGACAGCCGGGGCGTTGGTCAGGCCAAACGGCATAACTAAATATTCAAAATGACCCAGTGGTGTTTTGAAGGCAGTTTTCCACTCGTCACCCTCCTTAATACGGACAAGATGGTAAGCATTACGAAGATCTAGCTTGGTAAAGATTGTGGCTTTGTTAAGAGGTTCGAAAGCGGGGTCGATGAGGGGAAGGGGTTATTTGTTCTTTACTGTAATCTCATTGAGTCCGCGGTACTCAAAACATGGTCTTAAAGATTTGTCTTTCTTAGCAACAAAGAAGAATCCTGCACCTAGGGGGGAAGAGGATGGCCTGATGAGTCCAGCATTAAGAGACTCGTTGATATATGATTCGAGCGCTTCTCTTTCTGGAAGTGACACATTATATAAGCGACTGACGGGGAGGGGTGAACCAGGAAAGAGGTCAATGGAACAGTCGTACGGACGGTGGGGGGGCAGGGAAAGAGCTCGACCTTTGTTAAAGACCTCCCCCAGGTCGTGATACTCTGGGGGAACGGATGAGAGGTCAGGAGGAGAGATAGGAGTGGTCTTAGGCCCTTTAGCGATGGCTGAACGTAGACAGTGGGAGTGGCAGAAGTCACTCCATGAAAGAATGGTGGAAGAAGACCAATCTATATGCGGGTTATGGCGCTTAAGCCAGGGCAGGCCAAGTACAACTGGCGAGGAGGGAGAGGAGATTACAAAAAATTGGATAATTTCAGTGTGATTACCCGAAATGGTGAGGGAGAGGGGAATGGTTTGGTGAGTGACATCGTTCAATGAGCTGCCATCAATGGCACTCACTGGGCGCGGGGAGTCCAAGCTGCAAAGAGGGATGCAAAGCTTATTAGCAAAGGCTTCGTCAATAAAGCTCAGGTAGGGTAATGTGAGTGGTTCTAATGTGAGAGAAAGTATGACTCACTAGGGTCTTGGAGACTTGGGACGAACAGGGCAACGTGAAATTTTGTGGCCTTCGCGACCACAGTACAGGCAGAGACCCATGGACAGGCGACGAGATCTTTCCTGAGCTGACAGTCGTGCTCTATTGATCTGCATGGGCTCAGAATTGTCGGTCAATGGGTCAGGATTGGGCTCAAGGAGAAGTGACTTCTTTGAAGGTAGACCAGGTTTTGACCGAGACGCACAATGACGTTCTCAAAGCCTATTGTCAATGTGGATTGAGAGTCTGATTAGGTCTTCAAGACTTTCCGGTTCGTCCCTACTGCAGAGTTGGTCACGCATTGTGTCATTGAGGGCTGCACAGAGTGTAGCTTTTAAGGCAGGTTCATTCCAACCCGATTCAAAGGCTAGGACCCGAAAGTGAATACTGAATTCAGACACAGATAGTTCGTCCTGGTGAAGACTCAGCAGTCTGGAAGAAGCTGAGGTGGAATTCTGAAAGGGCATATGAAAAACTCGGATCATTTCGTCGGAGAAAGACTTAAACGAGTTGAGCACTACTGAGTCGGACTTCCATAGAGAGTTGGCCCAGTCGCTAGCCTTTCCCCGGAGGAGATTAATGATGTAAGCCACCTTGGCGCGGTCACAGGAAAATGAGAATGGCTGTAGGTCAAAAACTAGATTACACTGTAGGAGGAACCGAGAACAGAGTCCTACAGAGTACTGAGGTAGAATAGGAATTGATGGCTCCCGGATTAAGTTTGATGGAGCCACTGGAACCTGGTCAGCGGAGGGGACAGTCTCGACATTAGGTCTCTGTGAAGTAACCGCTGAGGCAAGTTTACAGAAGGAGTCTCAAAGTTCCTTCATGGTATTTTCTAGCGAGGTGATGCGAGCGTTCTGGGAGCTAGCGAACTGCTGAAACTCATTCCCTGCCGCTGGCTCCATGTTGGTCAGTTCGTTCTGTAAAGAACTTAAATGGGAGACCCACATGCAGTAGACTGAGAGTGGAGATGGAGTTCAGCAGTTTAATGTAACTCACTAGAAGAAGTATACAGATAAGAAAAACCAAGAGAAAAAAAACAAACAGAAAGAGAAAACAAAACCTACTCAACTTCCCCTCAGGAAGGAGGATCAAAAATACAGAAAAAAATCAACAAGAATACTCTAACAGTGAACAACTAAGGGAGCCGGACAAAACAAATGCACTCCGGAAAAACTACACTAGATGGCGACAAAATCTAAACTAACAAACACAGAAAAACTACAGAATGAATACGGTAAGCGTCCTTGTCTTCAAAAGAGCCAGAAGGTTAGTGAGTGTCCATGAGCGCATATTCAGTCCAGAGAGAGCCAGTCCACAGGATTGGGGGAAGATGAACCAGGTAATCAGGTACAGACACACTGGAAAAAACAAAGAGATCAATCAGAAAAACTCACTAAGTGAAAGCGCATGGCAGAAGTGTCCATGGTCCACAGAAGAATCTTTTAGCTGTCCAGACAAATCACGGAGGGTCATACCAAGGTAGAACAAGTGACGAACTGACGCCGACTGTCTCCTGAACGGCGTTTAAATGTCATGCAGGAAGAATGCGGGATTTGGTTCAGGTGTGTGTCTGTGGCAGGAAGAAGCAACCCCCAATCCTGGAAGAGAAAGAAAGAAAGGCGGGAGCAGGCCAAACTATTCTGAACAGACGGAGATGACACTGTCCTCCTCTTCCACCGATGATGTGGATGACCGCTTCCTTTTTTGTTCCGTAAATATATGGCATATATGGATTTCAATTATATAAGTCAATGATTACTAATAACAATAAACTGTATATCATAAATCACAGATAAATTTTCTTTTTTAAATTAAAATTAAAATTTTATTTTATGATATGGAGTTTAAACATTTTAATAACAATATAATCATTTAATATTGTATGCAATATTAAATTATTATAATTATATAATAATAATAATTATTATTATATTATAAAATTATATTATAAAAATGTTTTTATACATACTTTGAGGACCAGCAGAGGATGTGGATGGGCCAGCGGCAGGTGAAGGTGGAGGAGCTGAAGCAGCAGCAGCAGCACCAGATGAGGAAGCAGGAGGTTCCACCTCTGTACTTTCATCAAGGGTTTTTTTTCAAATTCCTCCTCTTCCTCATCATCAACATGATGGCATGTTTCTGTAAAATTAGAACATAGTGTGATTATATTACCTATTCAGAAAGCTCATTACACTTTAATATAGCGAGTATTTAGATTCTCAACAACAACTATTACCTGCTGGTGGTGGTGGTGGTGCTGCTGCTGCAGTCATGTTCCCCGACGTCTCCCTCGGGGTGATGAAGGAGTCCAGGAAGGAGAGGACGGCGAACCTCCTCCACTTTACCTGGCGAGATGCCGCTGACCCACTGTTTTTCTCCATGGCCTTCCTCTTGTCTCTCATGGATATATCCCTCAGTCCTTTCCATTTTCTTTGCAGATCTCCACTACTTAAAGTAAAAGTAAATATTTATGTTTAATATCCTGATGATACAGCCACTATAGCGCATGCGCTACATATATTAAGCAAAATGATAAATCACAAATCACATAAGTCAGGTAAGTCACAACTCACCAGGGACGTCAATGGTTTTGATGCCTTCCCTACAGGCAAGCTCCTTTCTGTTTCTGTCCCGGTAAAAGGGGCATTGCGGGTCCTAAAGGAAAGAAATTAACGTGTCTTCCATCTTGCCCTTTTCTTTTCCAATTTCCCCCTCAAGCATTATGTCACTCGGGGATCTGGTCTCTGATTGGTCAACGCACCGTGACTGTCGCAGCAGCCCAGTTGTGTCGTCTTGAGTAGCCGTAATCACCGTATGTAGCTCAAATCGCATAGCGTCGCACACTGGCCTCGTGGCCATGTTGGCCGTCAATCGCCCCAACTCCATTGACTTTACCCCTCACAAACCGATCACTACCCACTACACACTCCACGGTTCTTCGGGGATTCGATCCGCTGACCCCCCCGATCACTAGACGGATGCTCTACCCACTTCTCTGTCCATGGCTCATCAAGGATTCAAACCCCTGATCCCCCAGTCACTAGACGGACAGTCAACCGACTGAGATAATTGGCCACTTCTGTCTCCATGGTTCTTCGGGGAGTCAAACCGCTAACCCCCTGATCACTAGACGGACACTCTACAATGAGCTAACCAGCCACTTCTCTCTCTCCATGGTTCTTTAGCGATTCGAACCCCTCACTCCCGATCACTAGACGGATGCTCTACCCCCTGAGCTAACCAGCCACTTCTCTCTCTCCATGGCTCTTTAGCGATTCGAACCCCTCACTCCCGATCACTAGACGGATGCTCTACCCCCTGAGCTAACCAGCCACTTCTCTCTCTCCATGGCTCTTTAGCGATTCGAACCCCTCAACCCCCTACTCAGCTAACCATCCACTGAGCTAACCAACCATTTCTCTCTCCATGGCTTGTCAGGGATTCGAACCCCTCACCCCCTGATCCCTAGACGGACACCCACTGAGCTAACCAGTCTCTTCTCTCTCCATGGCTATTCGGGGATTTGAACTCCTGACCCCCGATCATTAGACGGACGCTCTACCCACTGATCTAACCCGTGACCCATTCGGGCTGAAAACGCGTTTTCTGCACTGTTCACTCACTTATCAGAATAGCCTCAGAACATGAAAATGAAACTACAGGAAAAACACTATTTCGAGTATATTCTGCACTAAATCTACCTTTCTGAACAGTTTTAAGAGGGTTATCAACAATTGTATTTTTCACAGCTCAAAACTCACCTTCGCTCGGGCTACAAACGCGCTTTCTTGGACTATTCTGTCACTGATCAGAATAGCCTCTGAACATTCTGAACATAAATTATCACCAATAACTAAAGGAAAACACTCTTTCTCGTATATTCAGCTCTAAATCTACCTTTCTGAACTGTATTTCAGGGGGTTATCAACTATTTATTATTCCTGGTCTAAAACCGAGCTTCTCTCCGGCTGAAAACGCGTTTTCTTCTGTGTTCACTCAGGGATGTCTCAGAACATAAAAATTTCACGTGACTATATGGCAGAAGCGGTCTTTCTTGTAGCTGCCGAACTTATTCAACCTCTCTCAAATGGTTTCAGAGAGTTATCAACATTTTTATGTTTGTTGGTCTGAAAACCACAGTCCCTCAGACTGAAAACACATTTTCTGCCGTGTTCACTCACTTATCAGAATAGCGTCATGTTACCAGACCCACTTGATCAGTTCCAAACCATGTTAAACAACCTCTGGGTGTGTGACTTGCGCTGGTAACAGTATGTTTTCCAAAAGAAAAATCTCCGGGTCTCTGCTTATTTGACCAAGTTTATTTTGTTCAACAACAAGTTTCAGGTGCCTCTCTCCCACACTCTCTCGCTCTGGCACCTCCCTCACCTCAACACACGCCCATCTGCGCAAACTGGCAACACTCAGAACGCGTTTTCTGCACTGTTCACTCACTGCTCAGGGATGCCTGAGAACATGAAAATTTCACCTGGCACTATAGCAGAAGCGATCTTTCTAGGAGCTGCAGAACTAACTCAAACTCTGGTTTCAGAGAGTTATCAACATTTTTATGTTTTTGTTCTGAAAACCACAGTCCCTCGGGCTGAAAACGCGTTTTAAGCACTGTTCACTGACTGCTCATGGATGCCTCAGAACATGAAAACCTCTCCTGCAACTATAGGAAAAACACTCTTTCTAGTATATTCAACACTAAACCTCTTCGAATAGGGCGCTGCGACTGACCTACAAGCAGCCGAACCATTCCACATTTCCTGCTTCCAACCCATTTGACGAGAGCTAGGCGCTGCTATGAGGTGGATCCGGAGACTCTGTTCCCAGAGTTGGCTGAGTTCCGGGTGGTGGAGTCAGGCACGTTCCTGCTTGATCTTCTCCGGCGCCTCATGGCATCCGCCGCCCGTCGTAACAAAGTTGAGCTCTCTCTCCACCGCCAGCTCAAGAATCATCCCACTTCAATAACGGCCTGCTGGCGTTGGATGGCGAAACTACTCACAGGGCACGACCGCATGTTGTCTGCCCACAACTGGAAGAAATCCGGACTATTCCCGGCGTGGTTCTGACACGCCACCGTACCGGATCACACACGTGGTGTATGGTCCAAATCCTGCCAGGTGGAGAGTTTTGATTTGCTGCGCGGCGTTCCCGCTCCGTGGACAGTCTCATCCATCGCAGAACCTCTCTCACTCCACCAGAGATTTTGGAGATTCAACAGTCCGTCGGTGTGGTGCTCCGCTTGCGGTGCCACCTCCACACACAGCTGCGGCTCGGGGGGAACACCGTCGCTGGTCGAAGGGGCGGGGTGAGCCCAGCCGTTCGGATCATAGCCGTGCTGATCATCGCTCCTCCTCTTGGAGAGACCAGTCCACTGCTCTCACCTCTGCTCCCTCCAAAAACGTAGAAAGAAAACTTTGTATCTAAAAGTATGCATCTAATCCAAAGTATAACTTGAATAAAAAATAAGATGCATTACTTTGGTATCGGGTCTGTTTCTTCTCTGCCCAAAATTCGGGTTTATCACCCGCCAAGTTCTCTTCCAGTTCCAGTCAGTGCGAACTCGAGTGGCAGCTCTCCGGCTTCAAAAATTTGTTTTTGTTTGACATCGTCTCAGGAGACCGAGCAGTGTAGTAACGGTCTCTCTGCCTCCTTATCCCTGACGACAGAACTGTCCCTAGGGAACTTTCTGGAGCTAAGAAGTTTTGTTTTTTCTCAGCTTCGCCACAATAAGAAGCATAGGCATCAAATAACTCTTTCCCGCCTCTCAACAGATGTTGGTTCCAGCCAAAAGTCAGGAGAGTCTCAATTCTGCCATTAACTCTTCTTATTCCTCAGACTCGCCAGTTTCCAGCAGGGGTCGCCACAGCACCGCAAAAGCCACCTCTTCAGAGGATCACACAGTAGGCGCTGCGTGCTAGACCGGCTCTGTTCTCAGCTCCCTCGCGCGATGTCTGTCTGTGATTCTGTTCTCTGCAGCCCTCCAAACCTCTCAGAGGCAAGCAGGACACCGTCATCTACAGAGTCATCTCTTTCTGAGGATGATTGGGCTGGTCCCTCGGGTCTCCATCTTAGGAGAATTGCAGTGTCAGATGAAGGTACACTGCAAGTTTGGGGGCCCTACTTCCTCTGACGGCTCAGCTGACAAAAGCGAGTCTTTTGACTTTTTGAAGAGGAGTGGGCTCTGAGCATCGACAGCCCTTTTGTCCTGGAACTGCCCCAGAAGGCGGGTCCGCTCCTGTGCTCAGGTCGCCTGTCTTGAGTATCTTCCGAATTGAAAGCGCCTGTCTCTTCACCTGCCCATATGGATTGACAAGATACTCGGTCATTGACACGCCCTTCAGTTTCACAGTCAACCCCCAGGTTCTATGACACCACGTGGACCTGGGTGAAGTCAAAAAATCAGCGGTCATGTCTGATGGGGGAGGTCCGCGCTCTCCTGTCAAAGGAAGTAATCAAGCGAGTGCCAAAGCGAACTTCCTACACTGGGTTTTACTCCAGGTACTTTCTGGAACCCAAGAAGACAGGAGAGTGGAGAGCTGTGGACCTCAGTCTCCTCAACCAATTCATGACCAGACAGCAGTTCCAGACTACCAGGAGACTCCTCGAGTGCGTCAGAGTGTGAGAGTGGATGACCTTCATAGATCTTGCAGACGCCTACCTCCACAACATGGTTTGGCTGAGTCACAGGAAGTTTCTCCGGTTAGGGCTAGAGGGTCAGGTGTACATACAGCACTCTAGAGCTCGAACCACTAAGGAGACAGGGTCTGCGGTTACTGATGTATTTGTTTCAGGGGGTTCAGAGTAAACCTCCTGAAAAGCGTGCTAAGTCCCAGTCAGAGCATGACCTTCCTGGGGGTCATGCTGGACCCTCTTGGGTCAGGCCCACATTCCACTGGCCAGCGTTCTCCCCATCACACAGCTGACATCGTTGGTTTTGAAGGGAGTGGTGGCTCATTCAAGATGGCCAGAAGGCCTCCTGTATGCCTTTCGTCCTCCTTGCCTTCTTCTTTCTCTGATGAGGAGAATTCAACTGCAGAGAGTGAGAATGATTCTTGTGGCTCCCGACAGCCCCAGCTCCAGCTGGTATCCGGAGATGTGTCAGATGCCGATCAAAGGCCCCTGGGAGTTCACTCCATTGAGGTCAGCACTTCCGCAGGCATCAGGAACCCAGGGGGCACCCCCAATACTAGGACGACCCCTCATCATCATTCAATCATTCATCATTCATCATTCAAGATGGCGCCGAGGAAGGCTGGCCTGGAATTATCGTGCATGTTATTTTGTTTATTTTTGTGTTTTGATGGAGCATCTGCGTGTTCTTACACACGAGATCTGTTGATGAACATCAGGGCTCTGACTCCGTCTGACTTACTACCAGTATTTGTGGTGTCAGTTACGGAGTTAGTTCACCTTTTGGCTGGGCGGAAGAGACTGAGGAGGAGAGGGAAACGTGCCGGTGCGCTCATTCGCCTTCGTCGAAGAGGATCGCGCACTCCGCTTCCCGGGATAATACTCTCCAACGTCTGCTCGCTCAGCAATAAAATGGATGAACTGGCGCTGATGTTGAGACGGAACAGAGACTTTTTCCTCCTCTTGTGTTTTGTGTTTCACAGAGACGTGGTTGAGCGGTCTCATCCCGGACACGGCGCTTCATCTGTAGGATTTCCAGCTTCACTGCGCGGACCGGGTTCCGGAGCTCACCGGCAAAAACAAAGGCGGAGGACTGTATTTCTACATCAACAATCGCTGGTGTACGGATGTGACGGTGATCTTTCAGCACTGCTCTCCCTCTCTGGAATGTCTGACCGTGAACTGTAAGCCATTTTACTCCCTACGTGAGTTCGCTTCATTCATTCTGGCTGCCGTATATAGCCCGCCCAGCGCGGATGTACGTGAGGCTCAGAGTGCGCTCACGGATCAGGTTCTGCATGTGGAGCGAACTTTCCCGGACTCTCCTGTGATTGTGCTTGGTGACTTCAACAATCTGAGTGAGGAGCTTCCCAGGTACAGGCAGGTTGTAAAATGTCCCACCAGAGAGCAGAGCGTGCTGGATCACTGTTACTCATCGCTCCGCAACTCTTATACCGCCCTCCCTCGAGCTGCACTGGGTCTCTCTGATCACTTGATGGTTCATCTTGTTCCCACATACAAGCAGAAGCTGAAGCTGGCAAAGCCTGTTGTAAGGAGCATGAGGATCTGGACAAGTGAAGCTAAAGAGGAGCCGCAGGCTTGTATGGAGACCACAGACTGGGAGGTGTTCAGGACTGCGACCAATAATCTGGATGAGTATAAGGACACTGTGACTTCATGGATCAGCTATTGTGAAGAGTGCATAGTTCCAACGCGCACCAAGGTGAGTTATGCAAATGACAAACCTTGGTTCACAGCTAAACTCAGCCAGATTAGATGGGAGAAGGAGGCAGCTCGCAAGAGTGGGGACAGGAACTGCTACAAAGAGGTGAAGTATTGGTTTCAGAGGGAGCTGAAGAAAAGCTAAGGCCGCATACTCTGACAAACTTATGCAGCAGTTCTCAGCCAATGACTCGGCTGCGGTGTGGAGAGGGCTCAAGGTGGTCACTAACTACAAGCCACGTGCCCCCCACACTCTGAACAACCTCGCTCTTGCACAGGACCTGAACAACTTCTATTGCCGCTTTGAGCAACCTTTTGCACCAACACCTCGGTGGTCTCTCCAGCCCCATGTTCCACTTTACAACAAAGGACGATGCTGTCTCTTAGTGACACAACTAAGATGAACGATGTCTCTGAGAGAGCAAAGTCGATCACGGTCACTTTTGATGAGCCACCCCCTCACCTCCCCCCTCTTCCTCTTTCTCTTGACATCATGGAGCAAGACGTGCTCACTCAGTTCATGAAGCTGAACCTGCGGAAGGCTGCGGGTCCGGACAGAGTTTCCCCTGCCATCCTGAAGCATTGTGCTGCTGAGCTGGCTCCAGTGTTCACGGACATCTTCAATGCTTCCTTGGTGTCCTGTCATGTACCTGCCTGCTTTAAGTCCTCCACTATCATCCCTGTTCCCAAGAAGGCCAGGATCACAGGTCTGAATCATTACAGACCGGTGGCACTGACGTCTGTGGTCATGAAGTCCTTTGAGTGCCTGGATCTCTCTCACCTGAAATCGACGTGCCTGACTCCCTCTACAGATGGATTACAGACTTCCTGACCAGCCGGAGTCAGCATGTGCGGCTGGGGACGACTGTCTCGGGTCTCCACAGGGCTGTGTTCTCTCTCCATGGCTCTTCTCTCTGTACACTAACTGCTGCACCTCCAGCCACGAGTCCGTGAAGCTGATCAAGTTTGCGGATGACACCACCATCATCGGGCTCATCTCAAATGGAGATGAGTCAGCTTACAGGAGGGAGGTGGAGTGGCTGGTGTCCTGGTGCAGCCACAACAACCTGGAGCTCAACGCCTAGAAGACAGTGGAGATGGTCATCGACTTCAGGAGAGTAACAGTTTCTATGTCCCCTCTCATGTTGGCTGGTTTACCTATTCCTATTGTAGGCTCCTACTGCTTCCTAGGAACCATCATCACTGAGGACCTCAAATGGGAGCCAACCATCAGTTCCCTCATCAGGAATGCCCAGCAAAGAATGTTCTTCCTAAGGCAGCTACGAAAACTACGACTGCCGACGAAGTTGATGGTGGATTTCTATACGGCCATCATCCAGTCCACCCTCACCTCCTCTATCTCTGTCTGGTATAACAGTGCCACCTCCAGGGACAAGAGCAGACTGCAGCGCATCGTACGTTCTGCTGAGAAGGGGATCGGTTGCAACCTGCCCCTTCTTCAGGACCTGTATGCCTCTCGGACCCAGAGACGTGCAGGTCGGATCAGAGCCGACCCAGTCCTTCCGTGGACTGTTTGTTCCTCTTCCCTCTGGCAGGAGGCTACGGTCCATCCAGACCAGAACCTCCTGTCACAGGAACAGCTTCTTCCCCTCGGCCGTCAGACTGTTGAATTCGTGAACAGCCTTGTTGTTTCTATTTATTTTATTTTATTTTTTGTCAGCACTTTATTCCAAAACACTTTCCTAGTTGGTGGGCTCCCCACTGACCATGGCAAAAAATTCGATTCTGATTCTGATTCTGAAGGTTTGGCTTCTCCAGGGTTAACAATCAGTCACTTGCCCCCTGATGTCCAATTGAATCTTCAGGACGCTAAAGCTCCGTCAACCCTCAGAGCATACAATGCTAATTGGACATTTTTTTCCCGGTGGTGTGGAACCCAGTCAGCCTCTGCAGAATGGGCACCTGTTTCTCTAATCCTCTCTTTTCTCCAGCATCTGGTTAACAAAGGTCAAAGCAGCGCTACATTGCGGGTTTATGTAGCAGCCCTTTCCATGCTACACAATGGTTATAGTTATATCCAAGATTTATTCCCTGACAGATGTAACCAGTTGGAAAATGTTATGTTATTATTTGAATGTTACCGTCCCGTGTCAGTGTTACTTTAACAAAGTTATAGATGTCACCGTGTTATGTGCGTGTGTTGCGTCATTACGTCAGTCTGAGCAGCCTGCAGAGAATGAGTGCTGAAGTCTACATCGGTGTGTTCAGTGTTTTGTCATCCTGCATCAGAAGAAAACGTAAGTGATTAATATGTGTGAACCCTGTTGTATTTTAGGTGTTCACAAAATATTGATGGTCATTTTTAGTTAGAAGAAGTTTCGGAGTGCAGATGCGTGACGCACATGTATATGAGGGATACAGTGTTTAGATAAGATAGTTTTGTTTTGTTCATGTTTGCTATGTGTAATTGAGTGTTTACGTCGTGTTCAACTATGTTACCCGTAATGTTACGTGTCGCCATGTTCATGTCGTGTGTTTCATTTAACAGAGTGAACAGGAGCAGACACGTGTGTGATTAAGAGCGGTTCAAACAAAAGAGAAGTAGGTTAGCGGTCCATATGTTCATCTTTTATTTGTTCCGTGTGTAATGTGATGTTGTGTTGTTTTCATTTGTAGAAGTGTCCTCTGCAATACCACTACCGGTTTGTTTTAGTGTGTCAGGTTCATTTTCTTCATCTTTTTGTAATTATGTAAAAAATCCTATGAGGATCTAATAGATAAACGATCCCAAACGTTATTTGTTGTCCAGTTCTGTCTTTTTGGCCAACATATTTTGGTGTCAGAAGTGGGATCTATCTATTAGTTTTAATTTGGATAAGTGGAACACAGTATAGTAATCACCGGTAGTGGTATACAAAACTGCAGAGAAGAGAGAAAGTCCTGGAGCTGCTGGAGGTGTTCAGAACTCCGAGCAGACTGAGAGGAACTTCTGGACGTTACATTGCCAAGGATTCAGCGAGGACGTGACATCACTTGGGCACAGGACTGAACCAGTTCATCACTCCAACCGACTCACGGCTTTCCTACAACGCAAGTAAAACTGAAATCATGGAATCACTGGAGATAGAGACTGAAGTTGATAATGTTGATGTGCAAGAACAAATTGCTGAGTTGCAAAGGAAACATCAACAAGCCATGGACACTATTGCCTCCCTGAGTCGAGATGCACAGACAAAATCTTATGTTTATGTTCCCCGGGGAACGTCATATCACACCGTTCAGTGGTGATTATGTCAAAGATGGCCGAACAGTAGATGACTTCATTGAAGAAGTAGATCGTGTTCTGTGTGCTACAAATCAATCTGAAGGTAATCAGTATGATTTTGTTGTGTCATTGCTCAGAGGATCAGCATTAGAAGAAGTAAGACTCAGAAGCAGTTATGGGTCCACTCATGTAAGAGACTTATTTGAATATCTCATTGAAGCATTCAGGGACAAGAGATGTGTTACACAACTGTTACAGGACTTTTATAATCGTAAGCAAAAGGATTTTGAAGATGTGATTGAATATTCACACGCCTTATGTCAGCTGCTAACATCTGTGTTGAATAACGATGCCAATGTAGTAGCTGATGATAGACAAACACTGAGAGACCAATTCATTCAAGGTCTGAGGGATCCAGTTCTAAAAAGAGAGCTACGAAAGTTTGTTAGATCACACCCAGACTGTGATCTAACTGTGATTGATGTCAGGGAAGAAGCCTCTTTGTGGTCAATGGAAGATACTACCACAAACAAAAGTTTAAAGAGCAGAAGCAAGGTTTCTGACATTTTGGATGGAAATATCAGATGTTCTGCAGTTAGGTCGGAGGAACGACGATCTGTGAGTGTGGACGAACTTTTCAAAGTTGTGGCTGAGCAACGGAAACAGATAGGTGAGTTGACAGCTGCAGTCAAGTCACTTACCACTCAGGCAATGAGTACAAGAGCTCCACCTCGTAACAAATATCGAACGCAATTAAAATTTACTGAAGATGGAAAGCCAATATGTCTCAAGTGTCAAGGGGAGGGACACATAGCAAGGAACTGCAGTAAGAAAAATGACTCTGACAAGTCAGAAGCTGTTGTTGATCATGGAAGTCAGGTGTCTCATTCTGTTAGGAATCGATTGACGAAAGGACGTAAAATAAAGTCACCAGAAACCAGCTCAGAACAGGATCAGTTGCTGTCTCGCGCAGTCGGAACATGTCCTGTGGTGGAGATGAAGGTGGGGGGTGTACTAACTAAATGTTTGTTAGACACTGGAAGCCAAGTGAGCACAATTTCTGAAACCTTTTTTCGTGAGCATTTGTGTGGTGCAGATGAGGACATGTTAGCTACAGCTGGATGGCTTAGACTCACTGCGGCAAACGGTCTGGAGATCCCATATTTGGGATATCTAGAGCTGGCCGTAGAGACAGTGGATGTCAGAATTCCAAATTGTGGCTTCTTAGTGGTGAAAGACCTACCCGGTTCCACAGCGTCTGAATCCATCATTGTTGGAATGAACATTATTAGTCAATGTCGTCAGCTGGTTCATGAGGAGTTTGAGACCACTCTGGAAGGAAAACTTGATTCAGATTGGAGAAGTGTTTTTCAACAGACACAGGAGTGTGTGATCAGGAGACAAACAGTGGCAGGTCGAGATCAAGTTTATATCCCTGCAGCATCTGTGGTTACTGTTATTGCCAAAGGATCACCACAGAAATCTGAAGTCGCTTGTCAAAGTTTGTTGGAGCCATTAAAAGTTCCTTTGCCAGGTGGTGTGGTGGTCCTGCTGACTGTAGTGGAGGTTAGCAGTCATACGGTACCTGTGCAGGTGGTAAACTTTTCTCAAGAGGATGTGTGGCTGCATCCTAGAACCCGGCTTGGTATCCTTTCACCTCTTTCATGCTGTCAATGAAGAGATTCAAGTCAATGTGAAATTTCAGCGTGTTTCCTGCAGTACAGAGGAAGTTTCAGTTCATTCACACAGTCAGTCCAATCCCAATATTGAGAGTTTACTGGATAAATTGGATATTGGTGGTACTGAAGAAGAACAGCTGCAGTTGAAAACATTGCTGTCTAGATTTCCTGAAGTCTTTGCTGTGACTGATGATGACTTGGGTTATACAGATCGAGTCACCCATGAGATTGAACTAGTGGATGACGTGCCAGTGAACATACCTTATCGTCGCATTCCACCGAATCAGTACAATGAAGTTAAAGAACATATTTCACAGTTACTAAAAAAGGGGTAATTCAGGAAAGCACCAGTTCTTATGCATCCCCTGTGGTGGTGGTGAGGAAGACAGATGGAAGCATCAGATTATGTGTGGACTACCGTAAACTCAACCAGAAGACTAAGAAAGATGCTTTTCCGTTACCACGGATTGACGAGTGTTTTGATGCACTGCAAGGCTCAAAGTTCTTCTCGACAATTGATCTTGCAAGTGGTTATCACCAAGTGGCTGTTAAGGAGAGCGATCGTTGCAAAACTGCATTTTCAACACCTTTTGGGTTGTTTGAATATTTGCGCATGCCCATGGGAGTTTGTAATGGACCTGCAACATTCCAGCGGTTAATGCAAACTACCATGAGTGATCTGATTTTCCAGATTATGCTGGTCTACTTGGATGATATTCTAGTATTCTCTGAAACATTCTCAGAGCATCTTGAGTGACTGGAAGTGATTTTAAAGCGGTTACGAGACAACGGTCTGAAGGTGAAACTTAAGAAGTGTCATTTTTTGCAGTCCAAAGTCACTTTCTTAGGACATCAGATCTCAGCGGAGGGAATCGAGACAGATGAAGGAAAGATAGCCACAGTTAAACAGTGGCCAGTGCCCAAGACCCCGAGGGAATTTAGATCATTTTTGGGGTTCTGTGGGTACTACAGAAGGTTTGTGGAACACTTTTCTAGACTTGCTGGGCCACTTCATGACTTAGTGAACAGATGCCTAAATGCTGGACATCCATCTCAGGTGAACCAGATGATGTGTCAATCTTGGACGCCAGAGTGTCAAATGGCATTTGAAGCGCTGAAAGAGAAACTGACGACTGCTCCAATATTAGGATTTGCTGATTTCACCAGTCCTTTTATTGTTGAGACCGATGCTAGCAATCAGGGATTAGGAGCTGTGTTGTACCAACAACAAGGATTCAGGAAGAGAGTTATTGCTTATGCAAGTCATCGTTTGAGAAATGCTGAGAAAAACGACAAGAATTATAGTAGCATGAAGCTTGAACTACTGGCTTTGAAATGGGCCTTGTCAGAAAAGTTTCGTGGTTACTTGTTGGGTTCAAAGTTTACAGTCATTACGGACAACAACCCTCTCTGTCATTTGAATACTGCTAAACTGGGAGCAATAGAAGAGAGGTGGATGGCGCAGCTGGCCGCTTTTGATTTTGAAGTTCAGTACCGTCCAGGTAGTAGCAATAAAGCTGCTGATGCTTTGTCTAGGCACCCATTAGCAGGGGAGCCTGAGTCTGAAGATTTGGGGTACGATGGCTGTGTTGCCATATGTAATGTGATCTCCAAAGGGACCTCACTTTGACTTGAACTAGCTACTGCTGGATTGGAATCCCTGAAAGTCAAACAGATGAGAGCTATGGAAAAGGGAGTTCCATTAGTTCACCCGATAAGTCAGGGAAATACCCCAACTTTACCAGTATACTCAAAGGAGGAGTTACATGCATTTCAATCTGAAGACGTCGTTTTGAGTATGTTTAGAAAGTTTTGGGACAAAAAGAGAAAACCCAATTTCAAAGAGAGAAAAGAACTGTCAAAACCAGTGTTAAGGCTGTTGAAACATTGGTCACACATTCTAGAGAAAGATGGTCTTTATAGGGTGATTCAAGATGTAAGACATGGTGAGTGTTTTCAATTTATAGTGCCAGAATGTCTGAAATCCAGAGTGTTGGAAAGTGTCCATGATTCCATGGGTCACCAAGGCAGTGAGCGTACTATAGAACTTCTCAGAAAGAGATGTTTCTGGGTCGGACTCCAAGAAGATGTGAAAGAGTGGATTAAAAAATGTGAGCGCTGTGTGTTAACCAAAATGCCACATCCAAAGATCCATCCTCCAATGAAGGCATTTTTGGCCAGTAGACCACTTGAGGTAGTAGCTGTTGACTTCACTCTTCTAGATCCAGCTTCAGATGGGAGAGAAAATGTACTGGTAATTACAGATGTTTTTACTAAGTTCACGCAAGCTTTTCCGACACGTGATCAGAAGGCAGAAACCACGGCAAAAGTGTTGCTGAGAGAGTGGTTTATGAAGTATGGAATACCTGAACGTTTGCATTCTGATCAGGGTAGGAATTTCGAGAGTGAGGTAATATCTGAGCTGTGTAGGCTCTACGGAGTGAAGAAGAGTAGAACTACTCCTTATCATCCGACAGGAAACGCACAATGTAAAAGATTTAACAGGACATTACACGAGTTGCTTCGCACCCTTCCAGCAGAAAAGAAGCGCAAATGGCCTGAATATTTGCCAGAGTTGGTGTATGCTTACAATGTTACACCACATTCCACTACTGGCTATTCGCCATACTTTTTGTTGTTTGGAGTTGAACCTCATCTTCCTGTTGATGCGTTGCTTGGACAAGAGTCATCTGTTGAGATTAAGCATGACTGGTTAGCGATCCATCAGAGAAGATTGAGAGAAGCCCATGCAAGAGCAAAGGAGTATTGTGAGCGTAAAGGTGCTGAGAGAATTGCTAAGCTCAACGAAAAAGTGTATTGTCCGCCAGTTGAGCTGGGTCAGACTGTGTACTTGAGAAACAGACCTCCTGGTCGAAACAAGATCCAAGATGCTTGGCAACCGGTTCCCCATGTTGTGGTAGATGTACAGGGAACAACATACACAGTGGAACCCCTGGAGGGGGGACCAGTGAAGAGAGTCCATAGAGCAGACATTCGTCCTTGTGATTCAAAACCCGAACTGATCCCAAAGCCAAGACATGCCGAATGTGAGAACAAACCTAAAGTTTTGGTGCAAGAACATGATTTAGTGGCTGATGATGCATCAGAAGATGGTGTGGTGATAGAAGTGATTGTTCCAAGTGATATTCACAGTCAAAGTGATATAGATCAGTCATCTCATGATCTTTGTGAAGGTCCAAGTCACGATTTTCCACATCAGGAATTGGAAGTTGAAGCAGTACCTTAACTGAGAGAAAAAACAAGGTCACTTCCTGTACCTGCTCCTCGTAGGAATAAGAGAGTTACTGCAGGGCAGCATTCTAACTTGCACCATGAGCCAAAGTCAGTGTTGGAAACTAGATCCATTGATCCTGCAGCTGTCTCACAGATCGCCAATCTCGGTACAACGTTCTTTAGAGAGACTGTAAAAGAACTACGGAATTCTCTCTCCGTCATCGAGGACGTTGACTGTTAAGCAGGGGAGAATTTAACCAGTTGGAAAATGTTATGCTATTATTTGAATGTTACCGTCCCGTGTCAGTGTTACTTTAACAAAGTTATAGATGTCACCGTGTTATGTGCGTGTGTTGCGTCATTACGTCAGTCTGAGCAGCCTGCAGAGAATGAGTGCTGAAGTCTACATCGGTGTGTTCAGTGTTTTGTCATCCTGCATCAGAAGAAAACGTAAGTGAATCATATGTGTGAACCCTGTTGTATTTTAGGTGTTTCACAAAATATTGATGGTCATTTTTAGTTAGAAGAAGTTTCGGAGTGCAGATGCGTGACGCACATGTATATGAGGGATACAGTGTTTAGATAAGATAGTTTTGTTTTGTTCATGTTTGCTATGTGTAATTGAGTGTTTACGTCGTGTTCAACTATGTTACCCGTAATGTTACGTGTCGTCATGTTCATGTCGTGTGTTTCATTTAACAGAGTGAACGGGAGCAGACACGTGTGTGATTAAGCGCGGTTCATCTTTTATTTGTTCCGTGTGTAATGTGGTGTTGTGTTGTTTTCATTTGTAGAAGTGTCCTCTGCAATACCACTACCGGTTTGTTTTAGTGTGTCTGGTTCATTTTCTTCATCTTTTTGTAATTATGTAAAAAATCCTATGAGGATCTAATAGATAAACGATCCCAAACGTTATTTGTTGACAGAGGAGTCTAAAACAAAAGCAGAATTCTGGGTCAGCAACTACGCCTGACTTAGCCTTAGCAGAAGTCCGATAGAGCGACAAAAAACTATCTGAGGTCTTGACCCTTTATACACAAAAGTTTCTCTATGTGGATTCCGTCCTCGTCTGATTGGTCCTCTGTTGTTGCTCCCTCCTAACCATGGCAATGAACACAAGGCATGGGCCCCGATTCTGGACCCAGGTGGCTCTTATCAGGACCAGCTCCTTCCAGCTCTGGGAAAGATGGTACTTCCCAGCCTCCTCCGTCTGACCTTGGACCCTCTAAAGAGTTTCAGTGTTTGTCCTGCCAGTGTGGTTCACTCCCGTCTTTGGACTCCACCTGCAACCTCAAATTCTCACACACACTCAACCACACTCCCTCATTCAGCATCTGTAAATGACTTCTTTATTAGTAGCACAAACAATGAATAATAGTCATACTGTAGAATAAATGCACAATTCCCATTAATCCCCCTTTTGATCTCTGTTAAGAGATCAACCCAAAAAAGTGAATAAATGTAGCTTTAGCAATAATGCAATCAGATTAAAATATGGTAGATAAATGAGGCAAACATTAAGTCACATAATCAAGGATATAATTCAGGAGATGCAGTCTGCCTAAGGTTGGTTTTCAGAACCAGTCTGTTCTGGCCAAGGTGGGTGATGGGGGGCCTGCAGATTCCACTGCAATAACAGCTTCGTCCTGCAAACAAGTTGCTGAGACCAGTGAAGAAAGTCTGTCCCAATGGGGTGCGTTTAACCCTTAGGTGGGTCCACTTCCAGCTGGAGCAAAGCTGTGTCTGGACCGGGCATCAGGCGGCAGGTCAGGAGTTCAAAAGGTGTGAACCCTGTCCGACCATTAATGGATTGCATGATTACCAACTATGGGGAGTGCTTGTAGCCAATTCATCCCCGTGTGTGCACATGTTTTCGCAAGGCGTTGTTTCAGGATACGCTTCATTCTTTCAACGTGGGCCTGAGACTGTGGATGATAAACAGAACTAAATGTATGTCTCAGACCTAGCATTTGTTACACAGTTGCCAAATTGTCAGTCGTAAAATGAGAACCACTGTCAGATCTGATCAGTCTTGGAAACCCATGGGTTGGAATGTAATGATTCACCATTGCTTTGATGACTGACAGATTTCACATTTTAAACAAAAGTCCTTCACCCTCCTCAACAGAGCTGGGTGCCACCACGCACGCAGCTTTGACATCATGCTGTTGCAACTCTCATGAGACAAACCATGTGCTTCTTACCTCGATCAACCAATGTGTTCACTTTCACATACCCCAGACACTTAACAACCGCTACCTTGTAGGGCCTCTGGACCGCTTCATCCAATCTGTAAATGAGACCCTCATGTGCAACTGGCTCCACAGTTGCTGTCGCAAAATCATGTCACCTCCATGCTGCCAACTCCACAAACAACTCACAACATACGCTAAATCCCAATAAATCATCACGTCCTCATCTCCACACTGTTCCAGGGCCACACACATTGCCATCAGCTTGGCTGCTTGCACAGAAGGTTTAGTGAACTCGTCCCTTGACCAGATCAAAGTGAAAGGTGAATTTGGATCCCCGGGGTTGTCTACTTCCACGACGGCTGCTCCTGCATGCAGTGGTCAGGAGATGTGTCTCCAGCAACAGCCATCTGTGAAGAGAACTCTTCCTCCCCTGAGGGGCGTCTGTCATGGATCAGGACGCGCTTTCACATGTCTAAATGAAAAGGCAAGTCATAGTTAGGTTGTGCAAGGCTGGTGGCCGAAGCCAAGTTTCTCTTCAAGTCTGAGAACAAGTTTTCAGTTGTCGGAGTCCAGTCGAGTCTTGCTGTCAGGTTTCTCATAGCTCTAGATTTTACTGCAAACTCAGGGATGTAACCACTTGAATAGCCACACAAACCAAAAAACAAGAGCATTTCCTTTACCGTGGTGGGTTTGGGATGTTGTAAGATTGATGAGCAGTGCTCAGTCGTCAAAGTGTTCCCTTTAGCTGTCAACAATCTTCCCAGAAACGAAACCTGTCTGGCCGTAAAGTCTGGTTAATGTTGCATGCTCTAAAATGCCTCTGTCTTCTGTGTTAACCTCGACCGCCTCGGCCTCTTGGGGCTCCCCCTCCCCTAGGTCAGGGTCTGACACCCCGATCGCCGCTCCTCCAGGGCCTGCTCCGAGTCCCTGTTGTTGCAAAGGAGAATACGGACAGTCTCTCACACAGTGAGTTGGATCTCCGCAGCAGAAGCACACTTGTGTTGGTTGCTGGTATTCGGGTCGGGTGGTGCTTCCCCCGCCTCCCCCACGGTCGCCCCTCCTGCGACTCATGCCTCTGCCTCTCGATGGACCTGGTCCCTGAGCCATCCACATCTGTTTCTCCCCTTTAATTGTATTTTTACCCTTTTCTTTTTCGGTCATGGCATCGCGATTGGCTTGAGCGAGTTGCAGCTTCAACAGCTGCCCCTCATGCCCTTGACCGATTTCTCCAGCCAACGTGGCAATCTGCAAAAAGTTTGAGATGATGAATGCTCTTAAAATAAATACATTCAGAATCCATCAGGTCTGGATCTTTTGCTTATTCTGTTTCAACTTCCTCAGGACAGGTGTCTTATATCGTAATTCTGAACACAACGTCTGCTGTCTGATTTCTAGATTTGTGTGAACCAGTATTATCAGTCCACATAGTCAAGCACTTATCATAGTGAGAGGAGGCTCACTACTGTGGCTAGTACGGTGGCCACTACTTCCATATCATGGATGCAGATCCGCATCTCATCATTCTCTTCTATCAACCAACACAAATCTCTCTTCTTCAGCCAAGTGGCCGACCGTAACTCACTCTTCAACATCTCCCACTGTTTACTCAATCACTTCTTGTGTTTCTCCTTCTTTTTCTTTTCTACACTTGCCAACACCTGCGTCTCTATGTCCACATACAAATCATCCATATTTCTCTGACTCTTCTCGCTGTACTTGTCACACTGGTGATAAACCACACAACTTCCTCTGATTTACTACGCAATAGATTCATTAGCATGGGTCGCTGACCTCGTGTTAACACTGAGCATCAAATTCAAAACAACTGTTTCAGTGGCCCCCAAAAATCCCCTATGTGTACAGCAACATTGCAAAATGAGACTGCGTCCGATCTCAAGCCAGTCTACGGTGGGACAGAACCGAATCCAGTTCCAAACTGACTCGCGTTCACAAGCAAAATGAACCAAATCCAGCTCTCGACTGATTTGTGTTCACAGACAAAAAGAAACAAATCCAGTTCTTGACTGATTCACGTTCTCACAAAGGAACTGAACCCGAGACGAGATTAAATTAACAATTTAATAACAGATGAACAAGATATGTTACACAGACGAACTGAAGAGATGAACAAAAGGCGCCGGAACCCCAAACGTGGTCCGGGAACTACACGTAGGGAATGGGGAAAAATCTGAAACAAAAGAGAGGCGAATTAGAATCAAGGCTGTATAAGAGGAGAACACAAACACGCTCGGAGATAAGCTCACGAGACTTACTAAACGAAAAGCGCTCGGTAGTGGCCAAAACACACCCTCACACGAGGATATAACGACGTCTATGATAAATGAGAAGTGAGACTAACAGAAACGCTCACACGCGGGTAGAAATAGCGAAGGAGAGGGGAGTCAACAGAAAACGGAGCAAGGAAGAATGAGAAACAAAGGAATCAGCTGAGATGGAACTCGAGCGCGCACAGGAATTTAGAATATTCAGAAAACAAACGAGAGAGTGGAGTCTTGAGAGAATTTACCATTGGAACGTGATGAATCGAAACCACCTGGTAACTCGAGCTGGCGTTGACGGGGAGATATCCATGGGAGCACTGATGAGAAGATGAATCTGATGAGAAGCTGGGGAAACACAAGGAAACGGAAACGAGACACAACAGAGGATCACCAAAATGAAAGTGTGACGAACGTGCACATGACAGTAACCCCCCTTTAAGGAGGGCCTCGAGGCACTCTACCAGATCTATCAGGGTGACTAGTGTGGAACTCAGAAATAAGTGTAGGATCTAAAATGAGTGACCAAGAGACCCATGAACGCTCCTCAGGGCCATCGCCCTCCCAGTCTACCAGATACTGGACCCCCCAGCCACGACGTCTGCTGTCCAGAATCTTGTGGACCGTGTAAGCAGGGTGATTGCCAATGGTGAAAGGAGGGGGAGGAGGAGTTTCAGAGGCTGCATGGAGTGGGGATGAGGAGACGGGCTTAAGCAAGGAGACATGGAAGGTTGGATGGATGCGAAGAGAGTCTGGGAGTTTCAACTTGACTGCAGAGTTATTGATTTTCTTCTCGATCTTGAAGGAGCCAATGTGTCTGGGAGAGAGTTTTTGTGACTCACCTGGAAGCTGTAGATCATGCGTAGAGACCCAGACCTTGTCGCCAGGCTGGTTTGAGGGCGCAGGGTTTCGGCTCCGGTCTGCTAGTCTCTTGTTGCGTTCCGAGGTGACAGATAGAGCTGTTCGGGCGCGGGACCAGGTCTCTCGGCAGCGTTGTAGGGGGTGGGTCACTGACGGAACGGTGGTCTTACCTTCCTGGGAGGGAAACAAAGGAGGCTGATAACCGAAAGCGACCATGAAGGGAGACATGCCCGTAGCACCTGAGATGAGGGTGTTATGGGCGTATTCTACCCATGGAAGGTGAGAGGACCAGGAGGAAGGGTCTTGAGCAGAGACACATCCCAGAGCAGACTCAAGATCCTGGTTGGTAACGCAGAGTGATACAGGTAAAAAGATTTAATTATTTTATAATTCGTTGTTAATATCTCTATTATGTACTACAACAGCCGCACTTCTATTTTCAGACATTATTGGCTTCGCGAACAACGAGACGTTGATTGGCGCAGAGGAGCTCGAGCAGTTAATGCGAGCAACTCTCAAAGATGGTGGCATCCACGCGGATCCGTCGACGGTGACCCCGAGAGGGCGGATTCAAGAGAGCAGCGCTGAGGTTATTTACCCTCCAGCAGCTCCGAACACGTGTAGTGATTCCTTCTCCAGAGATTCAAGCATGGACCTGGTGAACTTTTCCGGAATGTGTAACTTCAACTCGGAGACATCTCCTTGGGTTCCCACCATGCCTTTGGCAGCTCAGAGGTTTCTGAACCCTCCGATAAGGACCATAAATCATTGGAATGGTCAAAGGGGGGAGAGACTAGAGCAACAGTCCAGGATGCTGTGCCGTAAGAGGAAAAAACCTGACCAACTCGTGAACCCTGTTTGGTGGGGGACACACACAGCTCCCCCTTCTCCAGGTTCCAGATGAACAAAGACAGACTTGTATATGAATGTGTCTTAATGTGTATTTCTTAAAAAGGACTTTGTTTCCCATATAACCCATGATTTCCACAGGATGTTCAAGCAAACCAGATGCCCTGAACATGTGATGTTAAACTTGACATGAATGGTTGATTGTTATGTTGATCATTATAAGAAGACAATGTGCTAGAATGGTCATGTTTGGTGTCATTTGAATGCTTGAATTGAGATGGGAAAGTTTTGACAGATTGTGAGCAACTTTACAACTCAGGTAATGTTTTATTGTCAAATAAAACTCTGGTACTGGGGGGATCAAAATCTCCCATCTCAAGACTGGAATTTACGACCCCGTTGGAGGAGGAGGAGGAAGGCCAGGCTAGGAAATCCTCGTCCAATCAGCAATAGGTGATGGAACTCCTTCAACCAATCAAGACTGGACAAGGAGACTCTTCATGAGAGTTTAAAAGACCCAGTCTACAGAGGTTCTCCCCTCTGTGCCCCTCCGTTCAGCCCTCTGTGCTCCTCTCTTACCCCGTTGCTCTTTTCCCCTCTGTTCCCCTCTGTCCCTCTGTTGCCCTCGGTTGCCCTCTTTCCCCTCCTTCTGCTGCTTCCTCTGGATACTTCACCTCTTACAACCAACTACAACCAACTTCCTCGACGGTTCCTGCTCAAGTTTCCTGCAAAGACTTTTGCTTCTCCTCCACCCTTGAAGCCGTGCCAGCGTTCCACTCGCTGCCCATTCAAGTGTGAGAGTGATTGAGGAACTTTTTCAAAGTTGCACATCGCCCTCGTCCTCCAGCGGTCTGCCAAGCCAGAGCTTCCTTCAGGAACGGCCCAGTCACACCACGTGATCACAGCCGGCAGCCGTGACGAGCGCGCGAGTCCAACTTCCAACAACCTTCCGCTGCCTGGAGTGTGTCATTAAGGCGACCACTCTAGAAGGTTGTCCAGACCGGTGAATCACCTGGCACGAGAGAAAGATACGCCTTCGGTCCTACGCCGCTCTCTGCCAGCTACGATCACCCCGTCTGCGACAAAAGATCCACGACGGTCCGGAAGACGATCCGAGATTGCCATCGACGCCTGAAGCTGCGGGTCCTCATCACCTCCAAGCCACCATGCTGAGAACCAGGACGCCTCCCTCCGAAGCCGCCTGCCTCCTCCCTCATCTCCTGACCGACCTCCAGCATCTACTCATCACCCTCTCATCCATCCCTCCATCCATTCATCGCCAAAGTAAGCCGCTGCTTGTCATCTCTGCACAGATTGGTGTGTTGGGGTTTAGTAATATCATTGCTTGCCTGAGGTTGACAGTTAGACTAGAACGTCTTAACTTTCCCATCAGTTACATACGCGTCTGATGCAGTATTGACATTGCTTCATAACTGGTTTGCGTTTCCATATTCGGGATCATATTATTCTACTTCTGCATCTTTCCTGTTTCTTTCTGTTCTTTTATTCTTAAATAAATCTATAAAATTACGTTGGTCTTGATCACGTTACTTTGGAGTGTATTATAATCAATCTACGAGCCTCTGATCAGTAAAGGACATTACATCACGAGTAGTGACTTCAGATAAATAGATTGATTACGCTAATAATTAATTAAGTTACCACAGTTAATTAATTAATTAAGTGTTAATCAAGAGAGCTTAATAGTCTCCTGGAAACTATATTTCAGGTGGTGCCCCAAACTTTCGAGGAGATATTATTTTTCATAATATCCACGTCACAGACGCAGGCGTCCGTGACCCGACAATCCGTCACTTTCACTACAGCCTTATTGGTGCCCCGTGTGAGGCTGATTAATTGCTAAATTTTGATTGTAAACCATTCCATAAAGGTAGAGTGTTCCCTCCTGACCAAACGTAACTTAAACTTGCAAACAGGAGCGTCACAAACCCCCCCCCTCGCTTCACCCCGTTTCTTTCCTCTCACTCTCTTCAAAGCGTGTGCCCAGCCCGCGCTGAGACGTTAACAAAATTTAAAAATAAAAATAAGAACAAAATTAATAACGCGTTTAAACCACTTTGTCTGTGCTTCAAAAGCACTGAAATTACTTTGATGGTACCTACTGCCTTGAAAAAAAAAAAAGACTACAAGTCTTATCGAGAGAATATACATGTGTTTGCTCTAGTGACAAAACGCTGAGCATTAATTCATCAGGCCTGCGGACGGAAATCACGACCGAGTTACGAGCGTCTAACCAACAGTGGACCTTCATGTCCAACTCCAACTTTAATAATTGGCGTAGCTAACCAGTTATTAAAACGTTGTTCCAACACGACGGGAGTCTTACATTTGCCCGGCGCACGAGTTTCTGCCTACGGGAACAATAGTGATCAATTGACGTGAGCTTGTGTTGGGTGTGGTGAGCGTAATTGACCTATTCTTGTATTGCTATGAGTAGAGCAGAGATTTTGATCTCATAAGGCTTTCGCGCATGCTGGTCACAGCTTCTTTTTCCCAGTGGAAGAAGCGCGCTCCTCTGGAGTCATTCCACATCACTGGAGGGTGGACAGAAAGTCCCGCCTCATTCACTTATTTATTGCTGTGTGTAGAGCAGAGATTTTGATCTCATAAGACTTTCGCGCATGCGTGGTCGTAGCTTCTTCTTCCCAGTGGAAGAAGCGCGCTCCTCTGGAGTCATTCCACCTCACTGGAGGGCAGACAGAAAGTCCCGCCTCATGAACTTATTTATTGCTATGTGTAGAGCAGAGATTTTGATCTCATAAGGCTTTCACGCATGCGTGGTCGCAGCTTCTTTTTCCCAGTGAAAGAAGCGCACGTCTCTGTAGTCATTGTACCCCACTGGAGGGAGGACAGGAAGTCCCGCCTTAATAAAGGAAGTGACATCAGCGTAGCAACTGTTGCTAGGCTAGCCGGCTAACAGCTAGCCTGCCATTGACAATAGGTTTAACACTGTTGAATGCTATTTGTTGTTGCTAATGCTAAGGCGTGTGATGCTCACTTCTACTGATAGCCTAACTGCGGTGAAAGCTATTGTTTAGTTACCACGTCAGATCCTAAGCTACTGAGGTTGGATAACTTCAGCCTTATTTTGTTACAGTGCCAACTTGCTAAGTTGACAGTTGGGGCCTCCGTGCCTTGTTTGTGCTGTGCTACTTGCTAGACTTAGACTTAGACTTAGACTTAGACTTGACTTTATTGATCCCTTTGGGATGACTCCCTCCAGGAAATTTACGCCAATATTTAGGCCACCACTAGCGGTGTTACACTCTGCAGCTGCAATAGCTGGTAATGCTAATCTGCCCCGATTAGCTTGTGTTGTTTGTTTTGCTTTGCACACAAATTAGCTGTTTGCTTTCTGCCATCCTGCAAATTGCTGATGCTTGTGGTGCTGCCTGTCCGTTGTGCAGTGTGTTTTTTTAAAAAAAAGCTTTGTCTATTTTCTTTTTTTCAGTGTTTGCAGATTCTTGCTCCACAGTCTTTCTCTACCTGTCCAGCTTACACGCTTCACCTGTTGTCACCAACCCAAAGTCAAACTACAGTTTGGATTTAAAATTACAAACCTAGTAATTCCAACCCCACTTGTGTATAAAAAAAATAATTTTAACTAAGAATTAAGATTAGAAGTTTAAGCCCTAAGTTGCATGACCATGAACTTGGTGGCACAATTAAAAATTAAAGACAAAGAAATTGAAAACAGGGAAAGACAATGGGAGCGTGGACAACAGGACCTAGCCCTGCTGAGACAAAGGGAGTCCCTCTTAACAGAGAGACTCGACATGGTTGAATCTCAGTCAAACACCACAGAACTTAGTAAGCTGAAACAAGACAACCTAGAGCTTACTCAAGAGGTGTCTCAACTGAGACAAGATCTAACTGACCATGAGGCCGTCAGAGATCAACAAACGCAAGACCTCCTAGACGCCCTGGCTGAGTCACTGACCTCTCAGATTGAACTCAAGCGGGTGGAGGCAAAATTATCCTTATGTCAGAAAGAACTGTCTGATGCACTTGCAGAAGTTCAGACCTTGTCAGAAGCATTAAAGAAACAAGCACCTCGACAAACACAGCTCTACCTTCGACTTCTGGACGAACGTGATAAAACCAGGCAGTTGTTACAACAAGCCAATGAAAAGGTCCAGTCCCTCCAAAGTCAGGTCGACTCAATTATGGCGGAAAAGGAGGAAGAAGTAGAAAAGGACTACCACCTCCTGCGCCACGTAAAGTCCTTAGAGGACCATGTAAGTCAGCTCCAAGAAGACCTTAGCAGGACAAAGAACGAGCTGCAAAACACAGTAGAGCAAACCCAAAGAGCTAGAGACGCGGCCCACAAGCCCCCATCTAAGCCAGGGTCTCTGCTCAGAGATTCCAAGGAACAACCAAGCACCTTTAAATCTCTCAATCCCTTCTCTCAGTGGACCGCTCACCCAGAAGGCAGCAGATCACAACCAAACTATGACTCTGCTTCTCTTCACTGGCCTAATAACCCTCCTCACCAGGAAGGTTATGCAGCCGCAGCCCCACCTGACAGAGCCCCAGCACAGGGCCTGACCACAAATGTACTAAACAAACTGGCTCGCAACATACCTCGGTTTGAGGCCAAACCTAGAGGTAATACAGAGACCAGGTCATATCTGTGGGACATCGAATATCACCTTCAGCGGTTCCCAGAGGCAACCACCCCAGACAAAATCTACCTCCTCAAAATCACATCCAGCAGGGAGGTAGGCAACTTCACCAGCTGTCCAAAATGATTTTGACACCCTCACCAAAATGATGCTGAGAGAATACTCCAGCCCCGAAACCTCACTACGTCTGTTGTCAGCTATCGCTGTCAAACAAGGCAGAAATGAGCCACCAGCTCAATACTATCACCGACTCCGACAAGCATTCTTCGGTGACAAAAATGAGCAAAATATGGAAGAAGACCTCAACTTCAAAGCCCTGTTCCTCCGAAACCTTCATCCTGGCACAAGCCACCACCTTGGAGTGACAGCCTGCCCCCGCACTATGAATAGCTTTCAGTTGCGTGACCTAGCCGATAAAGGCATCGCAAAACAGATGCTGGGCAACTGGAAAAATGGTGAACCACCTTCACTGCTGCCACTGGGTGTCCAAAGTTCCCACATGGAACTTGAAGGGGATGCACCAGTATCCCCGCCAGAAGTAAAACCTTTGTCGCAGACACACCGACAACCAGAGCGCAAAGCGAGTCCTCGTCAGGCCCGTAAGGCATTCTTCTCACAGAAGGCATGGTCAGATGACTCCACAGCGCCACCGCAGTCCGTGGTCAACCAAACGGCTTTCCACAAACCCCCACACCCTGGAAACGTTTGGCGTCGTCACGCTAACCATGGAGATGGCCACGTAAAACCGATCCCCTCCACTCAAGCAGATTCCCAGGCTAACCGTTGTCATAAGAAAAATGACAATCAGAAAAATCCCATTCCTGAGGAGGAACAGATGTACAAGCTGTTCGCCCAGTGGTACAAGGAACAAAATTCAAAGAAGCCTCCCTCCAGACTAGGCCTGGAGGCAACTGAGAGTCAAGCCACACCACCGGCAGACAAGAACCTAACCTCAAACCCAACAAACCCAGCAGTCCTAGTCGTCAACTATGATCAGGACTTGCCACCCTTGGGTGAAAACTCGTGGGTCGTACACCCAGCTCAACCCACACAACAGCTTTTGGGTGAGTTGACAGAAAGGGGGGTGGCTCGCAAGTTTTACCTTGCCACGACTCTCGAAGATCTGCTTCACTATGAAGCCCTCGTTGACACGGCGGCAGACATCACTACCATGTCGACACAGGTGTTTGACCAATTACAGCAAGCTGCCCACGCCCAAGATAAAACTCTCAAGTTACAGAAATGTAAATTAGATGACTGGGCATTCTCCACCGTTGGCACACAGTTGCACACCTTAACGCTAATACACTGGAGCATTGGACCCATGACTGTAGTCCATCCGGTCTGTGTGTCACCACATAACAACATCCCTCTGCTTATCGGCAAAGATTTACTCAACAGGTTTGAGCCAATTATAGATTTCCAACGTCTTAAAATCTGGGCCCAAGTTTGTCAACCTCTGCCGCTAGAGCATGACTCACACCCTTCTTGCTATACAGTAGCAAAGGGGGGTGACTCGGCGAGACACGAGCCGTGCAGCAACCCACGAACACCCTCAAACTCAAACGTTGACACCGTTCTCTACCACCTTCCAGGCTGGGAACACAACAGTTTCCAAATGGCCAACCACAAGCCAGTGAAACACAAAGACTTGTTCACTGTCTGTGATCACCCAGTCAGCACCCATGACATGCGAGTGCATTGGAAGAAGGTACGGGGTCACTCACGCATTCCCGGCCGAGACAGAAAGTATAATGACCTCACAGATACTTTGGCCAAAGAAGGTGCTCTCCACGGGAAGCCATGGAGCGTTCGACCTGCTCGGATCCACACAGAGTCCATGCCAGCCGTGTTGGCCGCAACTCGCCAACAATCCAGAAGTACTCCCACACAATGTAACGCTTCTTTACATTTGGCATGCGACCAGGTTTTTCAAAACTCAGATCTGGTAAATCGGCAGAATCAAGATCCCACCCTGTCATCTCTCATTCGCAGCGTCACGGCCGACGATGACAATGACGTCCCCAAACCCAATAGCGGCCCGCTGGACAGGGAACTGTCCCACTGGCTCACGGTCAAAAACAAACTGCGCATGGTTGATGGCTTGCTGCTTTATGTCTCAGATGAACATGCCACGCCAAGACTTGCAGTTCCACTGAGCCTAAGGGGGGTAATGCTAGCATATGCACATGTTGCACCATGCACAGGTCACAGGGGTGTCAAAGCAACCGTTGATGCACTACAGCAGGTAGCCTATTGGCCATGCATGCATCAAGATGTAGCTGACTACATAAAAGGGTGCTTAACATGCTGTCAGTTCCAGCCGACTCAACCTAATCAGAAACAGGGGAGTCACATTCCGATGGTCAGACCTTCAAACCGATTGGGTGGGACCCCTGGTCAAAGCAATGAATCTTCTTGCAACTGGGCTCACCGAAACCAAATTAAACGGCACCACACCCCAACATCTCCAAAAAATAAAAAAATAAAAAAAAATAAAACAAACACCGGATAATAACTAGGATAGGCTGATACGAAAACCCGCATCGAGCCTAACTACAGACTGTATAAAAATGATTGAAGTTGTTGAATTTACACCTGTGTCATATCCGTGTTGTTTGGTTGCTGTTTGGTTGCTGTTACTGTTAAGATAAAGTGGCCAATGTGTGATGAATGCATGAGAATAAGTTTTACGGTTAGAATTAACGTCAAATCACTGTCTAGGGAGTCAAGACTGAAATATTCTAATGTTTCGTTTCGTTCAACACACACAACATGAACAAACCATTTACCTGGCCCCTATCAATTCTGCCTTTCAAGACCTCGACATCACCATAAAAAACCTGGTTACCCCTTTAACTCGTGTTTGGTCGGGAGCCAATACCCTGGTAATTACCATAGTAAGCGTCAGCTTCATTCTAACTTCCCGAACAATAAAAGATCTCAAGGACTCGTTTAATCGCTGTTAGGTGTTCAAACCAAAATTAAAGAACACTCAAGAAGACTTAATGTAGAAGGAGTTCTCTTCAACCTAGAGGAGGACCCCATACAAATTCCAACACTCATGATGTAAGCGCTCCTCCAAAAGCAGAATATGGCTCCACCTTGATACAAGTTCAAAGGTCAACTATTATCTCTCTCACCAAAAGAACATATCTAGTCTCTGTGATAGTTGTGCTCATAGGCGTGTCGATCTTGATTATTGCATGTTTCTTCTTCTTCTTCTTCTCCTTTCTTCTCCTTCTCCTTCTTTTTGAAAAAAAAAAGTGGGAACCATTTTCCTCATCAGTTAAGCCACACTTATTCCATTCACTATGAAGCTGTCTTATGCCTAGTTCAAGAAATTAAATAAAGTGAACTTGAGAAGGATAAATCTAACAATTTTCCTCACGTAGTCTCATCAGTTCCTCTCAACTTACCCTTATTCCAGTCCGAACTCCAAGCTTGGCCACAAACAATGTTAGGTGAACCGGGTTCACCTTCACCCACCTAACTACACTTCCCTCGCGAATCTAGTTTCCATCACCCTCTGTCTAGGTGATATTACCTAAATGCATGCGACCCCCGGGGGTCATTCTACTGACTCACTCTCTCTCAGGTGACTAAGGGGGGTGGGGGAAGTTAGAGCACACCAGTCAGTGTATGAGTGACTCTCATCACCAGGAGCCATGCGCCATCTACAACCACCCGAAAGACTCAACTCATCTTGGCCCCGATGGAATACCTGCGACAATTCCACACGACGCCAAGAGGGGGGATATGTAGTGATTCCTTCGTCAGAGATTCAAGCATGGATCCCTGGTGAACTTTGGTGAATGCGTAACTTCAACTCGGAGACATCTCCTTGGGTTCCCTCCATGCCTTTGGCAGCTCAGAGGTTTCTGAACCCTCCGATAAGGACCATAAATTGGTGGAATGGTCAAAGGGGGGAGAGACTAGAGCAACATTCCAAGATGTGTGTCGTAAGAGGAAAAACCCTGACCAACTCGTGAACCCTGTTTGGTGGGGGACACACACAGCTCCCCCTTCTCCAGGTTCCAGATGAACAAAGACAGACTTATATGTGAATGTGTCTTAATGTGTATTTCTGAAAGAGGACTTTTGTTTCCCACTTAACCCATGATTCCCACAGGATGCTCAAGCAAACCAGATGCCCTGAACATTTGACATGAATGGTCGATTGCTATATTGATCATTATAGAAGATCATGTGCTAGGATGGTCATGTTTGGTGTCGTTTGAATGCTTAAATTGAGATGGGAAAGTTTTGACAGATTGTGAGCAACTTTACAACTCAGGTAATGTTTTATTGTCAAATAAAACTCTGGTACTGGGGGGATCAAAATCTCCCATCTCAAGACTGGAATTTACGACCCCGTTGGAGGAGGAGGAGGAAGGCCAGGCTTGGAAATCCTCGTCCAATCAGCAATAGGTGATGGAACTCCTTCAACCAATCAAAACTGGACAATGAGACTCTTCATGAGAGTTTAAAAGACCCAGTTTACAGAGGTTCTGCCCTCTGTGCTCCTCTCGGTTCCGCCCTCTGTTCCCCTCTCTGCTCTGTTCCCCTCTGTCCCACTGTTGCCCTCGGTTGCCCTCTTCCCCCTTCTTCTGCCGCTCCTTCTGGCTCCTTCGCCTCCTACAACCAACTACAACCAACTTCTTCGACGGTTCCTGCTCAAGTTCCTGCAAAGACTTTTGCTTCTCCTCCATCCTTGAAGCCGTGCCAGCGTTCCACTCGCTGCCCATCCAAGTGTGAGAGTGATTGAGAACTTCTCCAAAGTTGCACGTCGCCCTCGTCCTACAGCGGTCTGCCAAGCCAGAGCTTCCTTCAGGAACGGCCCAGTCACACCACGTGATCACAGCCGGCAGCCGTGACGAGCACGCGAGTCCAACTTCCAACAACCTTCCGCTGTCAGGAGTGTGTCATTAAGGCGACCACTCTGGAAGGTTGTTCAGACCAGTGAATCACCTGGCACGAGAGAAAGATACACCTTCGGTCATATGCCGCTCTCTGCCAGCTACGATCACCCCGTCTGCGACGAAAGATCCACGACGGTTCGGAAGACGATCCGAGATTGCCATCCACGCCTGAAGCTGCGGGTCCTCATCACCTCCAAGCCACCATACTGAGAACCAGGACGCCTCCCTCCGAAGCCGCCTACCTCCTCCCTCATCTCCTGACCGACCTCCAGCATCTACTCATCACCCTCTCATTCATCCATCCATCCCATTCATCCCTCCATTCATCGCCAAAGTAAGCCGCTGCTTGTCATCTCTGCACAGATTGGTGTGTTGGGGTTTAGTAATATCATTACTTGCCTGAGGTTGACAGTGAGACTAGAACGTCTCAACTTTCCCATCAGTTACATACGCGTCTGATGCAGTATTGACATTGCTTCATAACTGGTTTGCGTTTCCATCGCGATATTGTCGGGATCATATTATTCTACTTCTGCATCTTTCCTGTTTCTTTCTGTTCTTTTATTCTTAAATAAATTTATAAAATTACGTTGGTCTTGATCACATTACTTTGGAGTGTATTATAATCAATTTAAGAGCCTCTGATCAGTAAAGGACATTACATCACGAGTAGTGACTTCAGATAAATAGATTGATTACGCTAATAATTAAGTTACCACAGTTAATTAATTAATTAAGTGTTAATCAAGAGAGCTTAATAGTCTCCTGGAAACTATATTTCAGGTGGTGCCCCAAACTTTTGAGGAGATATTATTTTTCATAATATCCACCTCACAGACGCAGGCGTCCGTGACCAGACAATCCTTCACTTTCACTACACCTGTTTGCCCTACAGAGGTCCCAAACCCTGTAACTTGCGGCGACTGTCGCCGGGTTTGTAGAACACCTTCCTGCATTGTGAGACACAAAGAGATTGGCGCTAATGGGTCAACTCTCTGCGAGAGATACAAAAAATGTGAAAAATGTGGAAGGTGCCGGTATATCCCATTAAAACAGGGTAAACCTAACAGTTGTTGCGGTGTGCTTAAATGTAACATCTACAATGTGAAATTATCATCGACAAACGAGGTCCACCAGTGCTACATTCAGCCTATTGCCAGGATGACTGAGCATCCTGATCTGTTTTTTTATGATTTTGAAACGTTTACAGACGACCAAGGTAGACATGTCCCTTTTTTAGTGTGTGCAAAGACGCAGAGAGGTGAAGAATAGGTGTTTCATGGTCTCGAATGTGTTCGAGCTTTTCTTTTATATTTCAGAAAGTACCGGTTTAGAGGCTGTGTTTTTGTTGCACATAATGCCAGGGGCTTTGACAGCGTCATTGTCTTGAGAGGTATGCTTGACGAAAGGTTAATACCTAAGAGGATAATCATGACTGGTAGTAAGATACTTTGTCTTGAGGATCCTCACTACAAGCTAAAATTCATTGACTCTCTCTTATTCCTAACCATGCGACTCAGCTCCATGCCTAAAACTCTAGGTTTCACCGACCAGTGCAAGGGTTTTTTTCCACACAAGTTTAGCTCGAAAGATCGTCTGCATCACATAGGCGCCTATCCTCCTCCATCAGACTATGGCGTTGAAGGCATGTCAGACCCTGAACAGAGAGATTTTTACAGCTGGTGTGATACTGTGCATGAGAATTCTTTCAATTTCAGGAGTGAAGCGATTCACTATTGTAAAAACGATGTTGACATTCTGGCCAGAGGATGCATAATATTTAGAGAGGAGTTTTTTAAAGAAACAGGTGTTGATGCACTCTCGTCCATAACAATCGCCTCTGCGTGTATGGTTGTTTTCAGGACCAACTTTTTAAAACCAGACACATTAGCCATACCATGTCCCAACAATTATGGAACAAGAGATAACAAGAGGTTCTCAGATGCTTCCATCCAGTGGCTGCAATGGGAATCACACAGACAGGGCATTTTCATACAACATGCCTTGAACCGTGGGGAGATGGTGTTTGGCCAGTATTTTGTTGACGGTTATCCTGAAGTTGACGGTGTTAAGCAGGTCTGGGAGTTTTACGGATGTTTCTTCCACGGTTGTCCTTCATGTGTTGACCCTCATGCAGTCTGTCCGTTAAGAGGTAGACCATATGGTGAACTCTACTCTGCTACGATGGAGAGAGAGCAGGCGTGAAAGTCTGATCATGGGGTGCGTCTTATTACCATCTGGGAACACGAATGGCGTTCGCTTCGACAGTCGTGTGATGATCTCAGAGATTTTCTCTTACATTTTGAAACCCCTGAGCCTCTCAACCCTCGTAATGCCCTCTATGGCGGTAGAACCAGCGCTTTAAAGTTGCATTACACGGACAAGCCTGGTGAAAAAGTTTATTACGCTGATGTCACCTCTCTGTATCCTTACGTCAACAGCATGTGCTCCTACCCCCTAGGTCACCCCCGAATAATTCACGAGGACTTCGGGGATCCCAGACAGTACTTCGGTCTTATCAAGGCGGTTGTCTATCCTCCTAGGGGTTTATATGTACCCGTTTTACCCTGCAGAGGACCAGGGGGTAAATTACACTTCACGTCATGCAGTATCTGTTCAAGTCGTAATGTTCAAGACAGTGACTGTACGCATAATGATGACGAACGTGCTTTGACAGGGGTCTGGGTCACGGTTGAGTTCAACAAGGCTCTGGACAAGGGATACAAGGTGGCCAATATTATTGGAGTATGGCATTTTGATAGATCTAGCAATTGTATTTTCGCAGGTTACATCCGTACATTCCTGAAGGGCAAGCAGGAGGCTTCTGGTTACCCTGCTGAGGCCGTTGATCAGGAAATCCGTGACAAATACATTCAGGATTATGAAGCCCATCAGGGGATTTTGCTTTGCGCTGATAAGATTTGTCACAACCCTGCAAAGAGACAGGTGGCTAAGGCTTGAATTAATAGACTGTGGGGCAAGTTTCGTCAGAAAGAGAACATGTCTCAGGTTTCTGTAGTGTCATACCCCAACGAGTTTTTCAGTTTCTTGTTTTCAGGGAAATACGAGGTCAGCTACTTTAACGTGCTGGATGACAAAAAAAGTTGTGATCCAGTGGCGTTACAAGGGTCTCTACCCTCCTGGTAAAAGCAGCAATGTTTTTATCGGAGCTTTTACCACTGCTTATGCACGTCTGAAGTTGTATAGTTACATGGAGAAATTGCAGGAGAATGTTCTCTATGTTGACACAGACAGCTTGATATATGTGGTGAAAGACGGCAAGACGCCTTTAAAATTAGGTAACTACCTCGGTGATCTGACTGATGAACTCGACGGGGATAGCATCAAGGACTTTGTTTCGGCGGGTCCTAGGTCGTATGCTTATAGGACCAAAGAACGGAAGAAGGTTGTGATGAAAGTTAAAGGTATCACGCAAACAAAAGAATCTTGTCAGCGGATAAACTTTGACTCCGTCAGAGATCATGTAGAGGGCTATTTGCAGAATTCACCTGATGGGGTGCTTGAGACCCGCCAACACAACAGTAAAAAACAGATCAGTGATTAAAAAACTCGTGTACTCGGGTCGTGTACGATAATAGGCGATTGTTTTCGGATGGCACAACCAAACCTTTCGGGTTCTGAGTTTTGGGTGCATGAGGGGTCATTATGGAAGAAATTAATTTCGGTCCACGTTTGAAAACACCATTTTCATGTGTAGTGGTGGGACCATCAGGGTCAGGAAAGATCCATTTTGTAAAATGTATACTTGAAAATTGTGTACATGTTATGGATGATGTCAATGTAAATATTGTATGGATTTAAACTTCTTTTCAACCTTTGTACAGTGAATTGCAAAAGATGAATAAAAATATCAAATTCATTGAAGATTTACCTGAATCTTTTAAAAATGAAGATGTATTTCCTTCTGATAGAAAACATTTGATTATTCTTGACAATGTTATTGTTGAAGCTTCTCAAAACCCTGAGGTTGTTTGCATTTTTACACAGTACAGACATCATAAAAATATGAGTGTTATAATGCTGACGCAAAACTTATTTCATCGTGGTAAATATAGTCGTACTATTAGTCTGAATATCAATTAATTTGTATTGTTTAAGAATCCTCGCAATAAAATGCAGATAAAAGTTCTTGCTCAACAGGTTTACCCGTCTCAAAGAGCTTTCTTTCGAGAAAGCTTTGGAGATGCTACAGCTGGCGCTCACGGGTACTTAATTGTTGATCTAACACCCTCATGTCCAGAACGCTACAGACTAAGGACTGGGATACTTCCTCATCAATGTCACACTGTGTACATACCCAAAACGTCTGCTTAAGTCATGTCAGCGCGAATAAAAAGAAACGCGGGTTTACTTAAGGAACAATACCATGCTCCATCAAAGAAACGTGAAGACATTTTGATGCATAGTTCTTGGGACTTTATTCAAGCTCTCGGTGAGATCGCCCTGAATGTTTTGAAGGGGAATGTACCATTGTTGCAGGCTCAGTTCAAAAAACTGAAAAAACAGAAGAAAAACATCAGACTCTTGGCTAATAAAAAGGCGTGCGTGAAGCATAAAGGATTCTTAAAAAGCTGTTGCGTTGCTATCAGCAGCTGTTCCAATCATTGGAAATCTAATATGACGACTTGTAAAGAAGTAAAACACTATGAAGACTGTGAAGAAAATGTATCTCGTCTTTCTTCAGCAAATTATCCAGTTATCACGTCCAACCTCCGACATCCGTGAAACTGCCGAAGATGAATTGAATGAGAAGATGAGATCCGTATTAAATGATTCTCAGTTAGACTCGTATGAGAAAATTAAAATGTATAATGCTCTTTTGCAGAGATATTTAACCTTTACTAAACAGGATCAGAGAGACCAAAGGAGAGTAACTCTGACTTTACAACGAGACGGAGTCAGCGATCATCCCCACGACTCTGACAGTTGTGTCGAAAGTGTTCTAAAAACACCCTCTGTAACCGATGACTTGGGAAAGGATATTCTAAATAGTGGTTGGAATATGAATGGTGAATTTATGTATGAAGGAAGTGCTGTAACAGGTTCTCATGTGATTGATATATTCAAGTACCTTTTCCCTACCGTATAAGAAAACAAGTTCTCCATTACCTGAGGGATGGTCCGAGTTTCTCGTCACATTATTAAAGCTAAAATCCCTCTCACACTGCTGTCCAATCCTGAAGCGAGGGCCCAATATCTCGCGAAAGAAAAGTATAGCTAAGAGATGGTCTCCCGACCCAAAGGACCCTAAGGTGACACCTCAACGACGCTTGACGCGTGTAGTGACCAAAGGGAAGAAATTGTCTCTAACACCTCGATGGGTTTCCTGAATAATTGTCTTGTACACAGTTATTGTCTTTTCATCAATAAAATGTTTTATTGAATTACTATGAGATTATAGATTTTTTTTTTAAATACACACATACGCACAATAAGATTAGTCACACGTTACAATGGTCTTTAAAATACAGAAGAGAACAGTTTTGTTGTTTCCATGGACAGTGTGCACATCTTTTTAGACATTGTTGATGTCCTTTCACAAAGTTGTATACCATGAGGTCGTTTTTTAAGGTATCGTCACTGTATAGACTTAATACGTCTTCGATACACAGCCCTCTAGCACGATGACAGAGGTAGAAGACGCAATGATGACCACATACAAACGATAGAGGGTGCTGTAGTTGACCATTGTTGTACTTGATGACGTCTGAATGTTTCTGAGAAACTTTAAAATATTTTCAGGGTATTGTGCAAAGTAGGGCCCCATTCCAAACGAGTCAAAGAAAGTTGTTCTACCGTCTTCTTTGAGAGTTAAAGCCAGCCAGTGCTCTTCTGGTTTATGGTGCCGGATGTATGTTGACGATGAAATATGCAGGCAGTCTGAGGGGTTGTGTCAATTGAGGCAACTTATTCGACGGCCATACACCATAAAATGTGTCGCCCCAGAGACCTCTCAGCAGCCTCTGTAATTGGTGACTATCCATAACTTTTTTTTAATAATAGTCCACCAGCACTTGTCTTTTTGCATCAATCTCCAGAATGGAATCATAACAAGCGTACACAATCAGTGTTACGGTGTTTGGTGAAGCAACTCTGAATCTCATCTCCAGTCTTAAATTCCCTTTTGAGACAGCTGAGAGAGCGTCGTTGTCGTCGGGTGGATTGAGATTAAATGCAAACAATAAATAACCACTGTTAAAACCTTCGCGGTCAATGCTTAGAGGTAGATCCTTAAAAGGTCTTCCTGTAGTTAGAATCATGTTATAAAACTCTTTGACCGCCATACTGTTATTAAACTGAGGTTGAAAAGCTTTAGCGGGGATCTGTCGACCGTCCCGACAGAGGGCTAGATATTCAGTGTTGTAATGATGAAAATTGAACAGGGAGAGATCTCTCCTACCGTTAAATGCCTCATGATGTACCATCCCTATAACCACGTATTTAGGTCTTGAACCCAGAAATAAATTCTCCTGGGTACATATTCTCGAGTTCTCTGGAATGGAGTATGTCTTTACGTTGACTCGCGAGAGTGGGTAGAGAGCATTTCCTTTTAACAAACCCGCTGCATGACCTATTCTCTCAGCTGGCGAAACAGTGACTTTCTTCACAAACAGAGAGGCGCCAAGGATTTTCAGACGAAAGGTGGAGTCGCGGGGTCTGGTCAGGCAGAAGGCATCATTCGCCCTGGTGAGTTTAATTCTTAAATCGAATGAGTTTAATAACAGTCTCTCACTGAAAAATATGTCGCTGTGGAGAGGACCGAGAAGATGTACTTCTCTGGACCTGCTTGTGAACTCTGCTCTTTTATTAAAGCCTGCGTTGGGACCCTTTACACTGATGATCGAGTCAACCGACCCAGGTGTGTCTTGGTAAAAAAGACCGGCGCTAAACTATGTTTTAAGAGTGTCGCCTGAAAAGTTTAGAAGTGTTTCGATCATAGCTCTGTACGGGTGAGTGGAACTGGACTGCGAAATCATCCGATCCCCCAGAACCACATCGCATTGGTCAAAGATTGTGTTTAGAGCATAATTGATGAGACCGACTGCTTCGTCGTTAGCCAGCGGTGTGCCAACGGCGTTCTTTCTTGCACGCACGTGTAGAAGGGTGTTGTTAAGGTCGAGATATTTTTCGCCGTCTCCTGGTATAAAAAACTCAATCGGTCCTCCTTCGCTGATAGCGGCTACTGGAGCAATTTCAGTATAAATTTTGTCCTCGATGGAATGCTGCGTCATCGGCGGCATGAATAAATCCAGTTCTGCCAATGTGCATTCAGCAGATTTCTGGTGTAGGAGCGCCATGTTACTGTATATAAGGTTTTTTAAAATATATCAGAGCTCCCTCTGGACTTCCTCTTGGCCTGTTTGCTTCTGACTACTGACTTCTTTCATTTTTTGTTTGTACGTTTATTAGAGCTCTGTGTTACACGTCGTCCTGGAGGGCGTCTCTTTGTCCTTCGTGATAAGACGGCTATACCTCCTGACCCTTCCTGTCTCTGTTGATCGCTCATTCCTCTCATGGTACGGGTGAACATATCCGTGGCTATGTTACCCACTTCTGATTTGAGATGGGGTTTCGCTATGGCAATACCTCTTTTCAACAGAGGTGATACAAACCGAAACATTTTTGAGAAGAGGGAACCGATGCCTCGTCCATACATAACCGATAGATAGATCTCCGCCCACCTGTTTTTCATAATATTGTACAACTCTGTGCAGGTCATCTCTTAAGCCTGCATGAACAATTGTGTTTGTTTTTGACTTGGTCTGCAAAAGCTGGCTATCCCTCTGATGTTGTGGTGATCAATGAATTTCCAGACGATGATGCAAGGGCTATATAATATCCTCTCAAGTAACAGGTCTAAAGTGTAGAGTCACCACCACCTTTCCAAAGGTAAAATTGACTGGTTTGTTAAGATCTGATTTAATTTGTATCTGAATATTTTCAATATGGTTCTTGGCAACCGGTAAATAGTAAGCAGGGTTAAAATGTTGTGTGATTATGTCTGAGTAACTACCCTTGATTTCCACCGTTCTTAAAAGCGGTGCATATGCATCCCCTACAAGCTGCGGTCTTACAACGTCGCTGTAACAGTAGAGATGGTAAAACCCCGCTTTTAAATCAACTGGATGGGGCGCTCTGAACTCGCAAAAATTGATCCAATTACCAGGCTCTACACATAACATGTAAGCCAAAGGCGAGTTAAAAAGCACTAGGTTCTGACTGTCTCCTTGAAGATCAATGTTTTGCCGTGCACCGTCAAACAGGAAGCGTACATTGTTATTGGTTTTTTTAAAGGTTTGCTCCAACTCGGTTGTAATCTGATTAATAGAGCTGTAATATCCACCCTTGAACTTCAGTTTGGAAATATCTGTCCCCGCAGTTTTGAAATGTCGATCAACCCCTCGCGATTCGTCTTTTTTCCTCTGAGCTGAGGCGCCGGCGTCAGGATCCAGAGCCCTAAGTCTCGCCATGGCTCTATGAAATTAATCTTTATGCCGCCGCGACGTGTTACCATCTGAATCTGATCCTCTCGGGGGAGCCGTGTTTGTGTTGGAATCAGCTCCTCTATGGTTTGGTTTCCAGTAAAATGACGCCGTATCCTCTGGAATATTATGCAATGTGTGAGGATATGTAATCTCCGTCAAAGCAACCTCCCATTTTCCGTTCAAATCGATATGTTGTGCTAAATCAACACGGAAAGTACCAATCGAGTTGTCTTTAAAAACTTTTGCGCTGGCGTTTGATGGTAAAGTCACATAGAAGCCAGCGTTCTTTGAGCCGTACATGATGATATGATGCCTGGTGCAAAGAAGGATCGTCTTATATATTTTTTACATCTGAAGCTTTTACCCAACTGTAGAATTTTTCAGGCCAGTTCTTCTACTGGACAAAGACTTGACTCTCTCCATTAACGACGCGTTCCTTTGAGAATCTTTTCAACGTGAAAACCGTTATCCTTTACCAGTTGTACTTTTTGTAATTCTTTATCATAAAATGACCCCTGGATGGGTTCGCCATCGAAATCTTTCAATTTATACACAGGCGGGTTGCGATGAATACATTCAGTTATTGTAAATATCTCATCTGTAAAACTCTGCTCATACTTTTTGTCAAATACACGTCGTAGTTTTGATATCCTAACATGATCGCCCTCCTTAAATTTGGCTTCTGCCGACCTTTCGACAGTCTAATGTAAAGATTGTCAAACACCAATCTAAAGAAATTTCGACAGGAGGCAAAATTTATTTAGTTACTTCCATCGGTGTCATTTTTATCCGACTGTGATAGCTGTTATTATAACTCTTTACTAGATCCTGTAAAACCTTGATGTAACGTAGAGTGTTTTTAGCTGTAAAATATCTCCACATCAGATTTTTAAGAGTGCGGTTAAATCTCTCAACCACAGAAGCCTTAACGTCACTCGCTGTTGAAAGATGAATAATTCTCTTCCTTTCCATCAAAGCCCGGAAACTCTTCTTAAAAAATTCTTTCCCGTCATCCGTCTGTCGCTTTGCAGGCGCCCCGCTCTCCTCCAGCACTGATTCGAACGCCTTCACTGTCTCAATCGCAGTCTTTCTTTTTAAAACGCGTACATTGGCCTTCTTTGAAAATACATCGATAACGGTCAACAAGTAATTTTGATCATCGTTATATCTAGCCAACGCCTGCATGTCTTATAGGTCGGCCTGGAATTGTTGAAGAGGCCTGTGAACAAATACTGTGTTTCTCGGAAAGTTTACTCTGGCTGGTTTATGCAGGTTGTAAGCATCCTGTTTTGATAAAAAATATTTAATAGATTTAGAACTGACTTGTTTTCCAGTCTCAACCTGCACCCCTGGACGAAGGCGATCCACCCTCCATAGCTCCCGGGGTGAAGAGGATTGTAATAAACTCTTTTAATGATGTGTTTCACCAACATGTTAAACGAGAAATGAATGAGCTGAGATCCGAATATGCTTCTTAATGTTTTTTATTCAACAGGTTATGTCAACATTCGAGCGTAATGTTATACAAAGAGAGTAAGTATCACATACGAGGGAATCTTGTGTTTGTGACATCGCCCAGAACCGGCGTTCTATTCCAGATTCTACTTGCTGATTCCAGACGTTCAATTAGAGGATCATCAGGCTGATGTTTGATGTATTCATTCCAGACAGTTGATTTTGGAGACCTCATTTCGAGCAAGACTGTCTCAGCCGTAGCCTTGGTTCTCATTTTGTCCGGTTGTACGTCATTCAGGGTCAAATAGTGTTGTACAGCAGGCAGAAAGGTCTTGTTACAGAGTCTCTTCATCAACAGGTAGAAGTTAAGACTGTAGAAATCATCCTCCATCTTTTCAAGACAACTGTGTTGTAGTTGGCTGGGATGGTCTACTTGGCAACCGTAGCAGATCTCCCTCCAATACCTGCGCATGGTTTCACCCAGTAGATGAAATACAACTGTTTTTACAGCTTTCAGGAAGAAACCACTTATCCATCCATCCGTTTCCTCATTAGCTGCTGGTTCTTGGTCTTGAGAAGCTGAGGATGAAGCAGGCGGATGCACGTCGACAGTTTCGTTCTTGGGGTAGGAGGTTGTTGCTCTCCCTACAGGTTCCTCCTCATCATCCACGTCTTCCATTTCAGTTGCATCAGAGTGGTCTGTGTCGTCTTTGATGGTCAACGAAGGACAGGCTCCGTCTGTCGTGTCGTTGTTAGAACCGTCGTACTCATGACCGTCACTGGTATCATGTTCTACCACAGCACGTAGATGGGTCGGCGAGGAGTTGTTCATTCCATTCCCAGTGCCGCCTCTTTTTTCAGCACAAGGGCATCATTCCATAAGCGGCTATGGTAGAAGAGGCCGTCAATTTTCGGAGAAATCTCCTGAATTTTCTTACTCCAAGCATCCAATGGTATGGTTAACAGAGTACGAAATACACCGCAATCAGAATTAAAATACTCCAGGACGAAATCTTCTTCTTCTTCTTCATCCGTGACTCCTGTTGATACTTTATGGATGGCCCTGAAGGACCATCATCCTGATACTGAGATTTTAGCCAGCCATATAGCCACGAACGACGGCTTCCTCTCCATTCGGTCAGGTTTGTTAGACACGGCTCCAGCCTTCTGACGTTGTTGTTGTTGTTCTTCTTCAGCCCTTGGAAGATTTTCCGGCTTCACCTCTCTCAGCACTCCCCAGTCGTTAGACGATAACACAGCCATCTCCGTATAGGCACTCAAGGTTTCGTCATCATCCAGTTGATAAATGTACAATTCAGCTGTTTCATACTTGAACGTGTACCCCCATCTCCCTCGGCGTTCGTAAGGCTCGAGAGACCATTCATCCTGCAAAGATTCCCCGGGCGGTGCCTGCGTACGCTGTAGGTACATTGCAGATTTACGGGGAGCCCCTGCACCCATCTACGGGTCCTCAATAACAGTCACAGCTGTCTCGCTGATCACTGGTGATCCACGCTCCGGTGTAGGGACACACATTGCGAATTGGTTGTGCTCGACGGTTCCTTGCTCCTTGCAACAGTCTGAAGGGTATATATATATATATATATATATATATATATATATATATATATATATATATATATATATATATATATATATGCACACACAGGGTGATGTTTATACAGCTGTCCAAACCCCTCCCTTCGTTATTTTCCTTCCAATACAAGGTAGGATAGGGTTAATTATTCCCCTTCCTGTCATAAAACAAAGGGGATGATTATTATTTTAATTTCATTTTGATATAAAAAAGGGGGAGGGGTGTTATTTTATTTTTTTTTATATAAAAGGGGGAGAGGTTATTATTTTAATTTCTTTTTTTATATAAAAAAGGGGCGGGAGGGGTTTTATTACCTCTGGGGGACTACTAATCAATACAGGTTTGACATTTTGGTGTATGCTTCTACTCTCTCACACCTTAATTTTACAAACCCAGGTCAGTTTCATTTGCCATTAAAAGAAAAGTGGAAATGGAACTTCAGAGACTAGTAGAGGAAAGAATATTGGAACCCGTGAAGTTCTCTGAATGTGCAGCACCTATTGTGCCTGTGTTCAAACCTGATGGTTGTGTGAGGATTTGTAGAGATTATAAATTAACAGTGAACAAAGTCTCCACGACGAACAGCATCCGATTCCAAGAATGGAGGATATGATGTCAAGCCTGGCAGGGGGACAGAATTTCACAAAACTCGATATGAGCCATGCATATCAGCAAATAGTCCTTGAAGAGGAATCAAGGAAGTTTGTGAGTGTCAGTACTCACAAAGGTTTTTTTACATATACACGTCTGCCTTTTGGAGTAAACTCCAGTCCTGCTATTTTCCAACGCACCATGGAGAATGTACTTCAAGGTATGGCAAATGTGGCAGTGTATTTAGAGGACATTATATTGAGAGGAAGAGATGACAGCTCTCATCTGCAGACACTCAACGAAGTGCTGCAGAGATTGGAGGATAAAGGGCTGCGGATGAAATGGAGCAAGCGTCAGTTCATGGAAAACAAAGTAACATTCTTGGGTCATCAAGTGGACAGGACAGGCCTGCGTCCAATGTCAGCGAAGGTCAAAGCAGTCCAGGAGGTTCTGGTACCATATCTGCCCCATTTTTCAATGTTCATCTTGTTCAATGCTCTCCACATAATGGACAGAATGCAACTGTGTGTGCGTGTTGCAGATGTTATTCTTGCATTTCACAAAACAGGTACTTGTTTTACTGTCAGATCTGGCATCTTTTCCGTTTCTTCACACCTGTATCCAATGCATCCATTGCAGATTGGTTGGGTGATGTGAACGGCAGTTGCTGGGCATCGAGGTGGCCTGGCTCGACTCTGCAGCTTGGGAGTGACAAGTGCTTTGCCAAGTTCTTCCAGGAAAAGCCGACGTCGGTCCAGTTTGCCGGCATTCCCCTGCTGGTTGACTTCAGTCCACGGGACATAGGCATTGTAAGCAATGGGCAGTGTTGCGCTGGCAGCTGTATGTTGCTGTGACTTTGTCCAGATTGTCAACTCCGTTTTTGGTGCGGTTGTAGTCCAGGATCATTTGTGGCTTCATGTCTTCTCTTGTGCTTAGAGATGCATCTGTGTGCATTGTGCTCATTACAAGAACATTCTGGTTTCTCATTGGGCAGTGTGACAAAACAACTGTTGCTTTGTCACTGAAAGCAAATATTGAGGAATGCAGAGGTCTGCCCTGCACCTTCAGAATTTCCTTGGGAAGTTCTGGCTTATTTCTTCTGACTGTTCCTGCTGTTCAGCTTTCTTTTCTGCAGTTCATCTCCAAGGCGATAGGATGTAAATGTAAATGTGACGTCACGTGATTTTATGACATTGCAGCCCTTCAGTCATCTCCAGCACCACACGCATTCCCTGATTCTTCTCGGCTGCTCCTCCAGGTAGCTTTCCACTGTATACGTGCATATTCCAGGCATAGCTAGATTTTGCATCACTGGCCACCCATATTTTGATGCCATACTTGGCGGGCTTGTTGGGCATGTACTGTAAACCTTCTGTAGCTCATTTTTGGTGTGTTTGTCAAAGAGACTACATGAGAACACTGACAAGAACAAGTTTCCCCTCTACACACAGCTGGTTTGAATGGCTATTCAGACAATCAAATCAGTCAAAATACACATAGCTGGGCAGTCTAAATAGGTATATCAGAGAGACATGTTTATTTTGGATCTGAACAGCCACATACCCACATTAAAGAATCTGGGTCAAAATGACCTGCAACATCATCTTTGTACACAAACTCTGTACAGACATGTCACTTGACATCAAAGTGTCCAGATTTTACACACCTGTTCATTACCCTTGATGAGGAAAAGCCACAAAATTTCATGAAGAAAAAGTCAGGATAACCACTACTTTTATGAACACAACAACGGATAGGGGTCATATTGACCCTAAGCATAATACGAGGGTTAAAGCTTTTCTAGGTCTACTAAACTTTTATAACAAATTCTTGCCGAATTTGTCTACTGTGCCGGCTCCATTACACAAGTTACTGAGGAAAGATGAGAAATGGCGGTGGGAGGTTGAGCAAGAAGAGGCTTTTAAGCAGGCAAGGAAGTTACTACAAAGCAGTCAAGTGTTGGTTCATTACGATGAACAAAAAGAACTGTTACTGTCATGTGATACCTCACCTTATGGGGTGGGGGCACACAGGCTGGAAGGGGGAGCAGAAAACTCATGGGAGGCATAGCTTTTCCTTCATGAAACAGACTGATTAAGGGCTTATGGTCTGTGTACAAATCACAAATTTAAGTCCACACAAATATTTGTGAAAGTACTGCACCCCAAAAATAACTGCTAAGCCCTCTTTATCCAACCGCGAATAGTTTTTTTCTGCTGCTGCGAGTGTGTGTGACGCATGAGTTCTCAGAAGATCATGAGATGGGCTCTTCTGTTAAGAGCATATGAATATGCCATGGTGTACCGATGTGGAAAGGACAATGCAAACGCAGATGCTCTCAGTAGACTTCCACCTCCAGAGAAACTTGGGGATCCAGACTCAGAAGACCAGGTATTATTGGTAGAGCAGGATCAGAGTTCAGTGGTCAACTCGGAAGAGCTTTGTAAGTGGACCAGTAAAGACCCCGTACTCGCCCGAGAGAATAAATACATACTCAGAGGGTGGCCCTGTAACCTGGATGTTGCTTTCAGTCCATACACTATGAAGCAACAGGAGCTGAGTGTACAAGATGGGTGTGTACTGTGGGTGTGCCGTGTGGTGATTCGGGAAAAAGGATATGGTCTGATGTTGAAGCAGCATCAATTGCACCCTGAAATGACTCAAATGAAGGGTTTGGCTTGTCGCTACATGTGGTGGCCTAATATAGACAGTGATATTGAAGGTGTGGTCAAATCGTGTTCCACTTGTCAGGAACACCAGAACGCTTCGACTTTATGTTGATTATGCTGGGCCGTTCATGGGAAAGATGTTCTTGGTGGTGATTGATGCACATTCAAAGTGGTTGGAGGTCTACCCTGTTTCGACAGTAGAGCTTTATTCAGTTATCGGATTCCTTCATAGTCAACAACAGGACTGTCTCCTGCAGAAATGTTGATGGGGAGGAAGTTGAGGTGCATATTGGATCTGATACACCCAAATTTGAAGAAGAAAGTGGAACTGAAACAGTGAAACCAGAAAGTTCAGCATGATCAACATGCTCGGTTCAGAAGTTTTCAGACTAGGCGACCAGGCCCGGAGGAGCGCTCGAGGCCGAGGCGCTGGAAGGAGCGAATTCAATACGAATAATAATTTAAAAAAAACGTGAATACTATGCTTCAAGCAATGCTTTTATTTAAAACAAATTTTCCACACAAACAGAAATTTCCTCCAGTCAGCCGACTACCCCGGGAGAAGCTGCTGCCGAAGATCGTCCACGCACGGAGCGGCACAAGCGCTGAGTCTCCTGCTGTTAAATCCACTCCTGCGGTGATGCGACAAGTCTCTGCCGTGACTGCGACGAGACCTCAGTCCTGCCTGAAGTTTCCGTGGTCCAGATGAGCCTGGTGTAATATTCCTGGAATATGTTTGTGTCCAGCTGTCCTTGGAGCCTGCCTCCCTCCCAAACAGTCCTTTAGCACGGGGCAGAAATTATGAGCGGACCTCCAATCCTGGGGCGTCCCCTCAAAGCATGGCTACTTCAAGGCTTAGCAGGCATTACTCTGCCCCCCAAAGTGCAGTTCACTATTCGAAATGCGAAAGCACCCGCAACACTCAAAGCATATCATGCCAAATGGGTGTGGACTGCCGTCTGTTGGGTAAACATCCACCGCTAGTCCAATTCAATCCGGACTATTCCCGGCGCAGTTCTGACACTCTACTGGCACTAGCACCGCACGTGGTCAGGTACGGAGCTTAATAGGTGGAGGGTTAGGATTTCCGGCGCAGCATTCCCTCTCACTCAGCCGTCATGCGCGATGCGCGATGCCCTCACACCTGGAGCTTGACCTCCCCACTGAGGAGTGACCATCCCACCCGGCGCTGACAGAGCCGCCATCGCGCAGTAGAATGGTGTCTACGCTGTCGGCAACCGGCTCATAGCGCTTGAGAACATCGTTGCGCTCTTTATGAGCTCCGTGGACTCCACCAGAGATTTTGGAGACACAATCGTCCGTCAGCGTGGAGCTCTGCTCGCAGCGCCTCCTCCACACACAGCCGCCGCCTGGGGGGAACAGCCGTATAATAGCCACGCTGATCATTGCCGCTCCTCTTGGAGAGACCAGTCGTCTGCTTTCACCTCTGCTCCCTCCAAAAGCGTAGGAAGAACTTTGTATCTAAAAGTATGCATCTAAACCTAGTCTAACTTGGAAAAAAAATAAGATGCATTACTTTGGTATCGGGTCTGTTTCTTCTCTACTCAAAATTAGGATTTATCACCCGCCAAGTTCTCTTCCGGTTCCAGTCAGTCTGAACTCCGGCTTCAAAAATTTGTTTTTGTTTGAAATCGTCTCAGGAGACCGAGCAGTATAGTAACGGTCTCTCTGCCTCCTTATCCCTGACGCCAGAACTGTCCCTGGGGAAGTTTCTGGAGCCAAGACGTTATGTTTTTCCTCAGCTTCACCACAATGAGAAGCATAGGCGTCAAATAACTCTTTTCCGTCTCTCAACAGATCCCGGTTCCAGCCAAAAGTCAGGGGAGTTTCAATTCTGCCATTAACTCTTCTTATTACTCAGACTTGCCAGTTTTTAGCAGGGGTCGCCACAGGACCGTGAAAGCCACCACTTCAGAGGATCGCTCAGTAGGCACTGCGTGCCAGACCTGCTCTGTTCTCAGCTCCCTCGTGCGATGTCTGAAGCGATGTCTGTCTGTGATTCTGTTCTCTGCAGCCCTCCAAACCTCTCAGAGGCAAGCAGGACATCGTCATCTCTTTGTGACGGTGATTGGGCCAGTCCCTCGGGTCTCCATCTTAGGAGAATTGCAGTGTCAGATCTTGATCTTGGTACACTGCAAGTTTGGGGAACCAAATTCCAGTCTGTTTTTGAAGAACCAGCGGGACTTGAATTCCCCAGAGGATTGGGTGCTGTGCACCGACGACCCTTTCGTCCTAGACCTGCCCCGGAGGCTGGGTCCGCTCCTGTGCTCATGGCTCAAGTGCGTGGAGGAGTGGCTCGAACCACTAAGGAGACAGGGTCTGCGGATTCTGACGTACTTGGACGATGGTTGATTCTAGCCAGAGTCCAAACAGGATTCATGACCGCCCACCAGCTTAGCTTAAGGGGTGTTTCTAGTAGCTGCAGAACAAATTCAATGTCTCCGAAGGGGTTTCAGAGAGTTATCAACATTTTTATGTTTGTTGGTCTGAAAGGTACAGGTCCCGCGGACTGAAAACACGTTTTCTGCACTGTTTACTCTCTTCTCAGGGCTGCCTCAGAACATGAAAATTTCGCCTGGCACGATAGCTGAAGTGGTCATACTAGTAGGTGCTGAACTAATTCAACATTTCTGAAGTGGTTGCAGAGTGATAACATTTTTATGTTTGTCAATTCTGAAAACCACCGTCACTCGGGTGAAAACCCGTTATCTGCACTGTTCACTCACTGCTCAGAATAGTGCCAGAACATGAAAATATCAGCTGCAACTGTTGGAAAAAGAGTCTTTCGAGTATATTCGGCACTAAATCCACCTTTCTGGACTATTTTCAGGGTGTAATCAACAATTTTTACTCTTCCTGGTCAGAAACCGATCCTCTCTCGGGCTGAAAACGCCTTTTCTGCACTGTTCACTCACCGCTCAGCGATGCCTCAGAACATGAAAATTTCACCTGACACTGTAGCAGAAGCTGTCTTTCTAGCAACAGCAGAACTAATTCAACCTCTCTGTGTGGTTTCAGAGAGTTATCAGCATTTTAATGCTTGTAGGTCTGAAAACAACCTTTTCGTGGCCTGAATACGTGTTTTCTGCTCTGTTCACTTACTGCTTAGGCGGGACTCAGAACATGAAAATTTCACCTGAAACTATAGCAGAAGCGGTATTTCTAGTAGCTGCAGAATTTAATCACGATGTCTGAAGTGGTTTCAGAGGTAATTACATTTTTATGTTTGTAAAAATGTAATAACCACAGTCACTCGGGCTGAAAATGCGTTTTCTGCACTGTTCACTCACTGCTAAGGACTCACTCAGAACATAAAAATTTCACCTGCTACTAAAGACGACGGGGGTCTTATTAGTAGTTGCCGATCTAATTCAACCTGTTAAAATGTTGACTCGTTCCTGCCTCCTGTGACTTTCACCACTGCACTTGGGTCCCGCTCCACGTCTTGACCCGTGACAGTCTGAAGTGGTTTCAAAGATATAACAACATCTTTATATTTGTCGGTGTGAAACGCAGCTTCTCTCGGGCTGAAAACGCGTTTTTTGCGCTGTTCACTCACTGATCAGAAAAGCCTCGGAACATGAAAATATCACCTGCAACTATAGGCAAAACGTTTTTTCTCCAGCAACTATAGGGAAACACTCTCTCTAGCATATTCAACACTAATCCTAAATTTCTGAACTGTTTTTAGAGGGTTATCAACTATTGTATTTTTGACAGTCTGAAACCCAGCTTCTCTCAGGCTGAAAATGCATATTCTGCACTGTTCACTCACTGATCAGAATAGCCTCGGAACATAAAAATATCACCTGCCTCTATTGCAGAAGGGGTCTTTCTCGTAGCTGCAGAATGAATTCAACCTGTCTGAAGTAGTTTCAGAGTTATCAACATTTTTATGTTTGTCGGACAAAAAAACACAATCCCTCGGGCTGAAAACGCGTTTTCTGCACTGTTCACTCACTGCTCAGCGATGCCTCAGAACATGAAAGTTTCACCTGCAACTCTTTCTACTATATTCAACACTAATCCCATACGAATAGGGCGCTTGCGACTGGCCTACAAGCAGCCGAACCGTTCCACATTTCCTGCTTCCAAGCCATGGGTTGAGTTTGACGAGAGCCAGGTGCTGCAATGAGGTGGATCTGGAGACTCTGTTACCAGAGTTGGCTGAGTTCCGTGTGGTGGAGTCAAGTACGTTCCCACTTGATCTTCTCCTGCGCCTCATGTCATCCGCCGCCGTCGTATCGAAGTTGAGCTCTCTCTCCACCGCCAGCTCAAGAATCATCCCACTTCACTAATGGCCTGCTGGCGTTGGATGGCGACATACACACAGGGCACGACCGCATGTTACCCACAACTGGAAGAAATCCGGACTATTCCCAGCACGGTTCTTACACTCCACTGGCACTAGGACCGCACTTGGTCAGGTACGGAGCTTACTGCCTGGTGGAGGGTTTGGATTGGCGGCGCGGCGTTCCTGCTCATTCAGCCGTCATGCACTATGCATGATGCGTTCGCCCCCGGAGGAGTGACCATCCCACCCATGTTTACGCCGTCGGCAACCAGCTCATAGCGCTTGAGAACATCATTGCGCTCTTTATGAGCTCCGTGGACAGGCTCATACATCGCAGATCCTCTCTCACTCTGCCAGAGATTTTGGAGTTTCAACAGTCCGTCGGCGTGGTGCTCCGCTCGTGGCACCTCCTCCACACACAGCCACTGCCCGGGGGGGAACACCGTCACTGGTCGAAGGGGCGGGGTGACCCCAGCCGTCCAAATCATAGCGTGCTGATCATCGCTGCTCATCTTGGAGAGACCAGTCCGCTGCTCTCACCTTTGCTCCCTCCCTAAGCGGAGGAAGAAAACTTTGTATCTACAACTATGCATCTGTAATAGGTCTGAATACTGTGACCTTGTCTTCAGTTCAAACGTGGCGTCTCAATGTGGTCAGTAAAACGCCGTCTGACAGAGTCAGAACAGAGTCACACAAAGCTTCCACATTTGTCGATGGTGAGAAAAGTAATCCAAGGGATTCTGTTTTTTCTTTGTGGTAACCCACACCACAATTAGATGTCTTTCTGAAACATCACTCCCAAACATCTCACTTTGTCATACAACAACTGTCAGACATCATGAACCACATGTATAATTTCTATTCATCTGAATGTATCATTCTACCATTAAACCTTTTGGCTAGTGTTGAGAAATAATAAAACTTTACTTTTCACCGTTATTCACCACATGCAAACCGAACTCCACACAACTCAATCACCCATGCCATGTCAGTGTAGGTTGTCAGTATTAGCTTACAAGCGCCACATCCACATAGAGTGAACTCAAAGTACGAAGGAAAAACTTAAAAACCACGTCACCATCCACACACTCAGACCCCAAATCAGTCAATCTCAAGTGGAACAAACATTAAAAACAAATGAATTTGACTAACCTGAAACTAAATGTGGACAGAGTCACACGAGGCTTCCACATTTGTCGATGGTGAGAAAAGTAATGAAAAAAAGTGTCACTTCCTATTTACCCACACATCTTCAATGCCCAACCTCTGTCCTCTCCTGCCCTCTGCTGACCTAATTATATACCTTAATCAACTCCATGCTGAACAATTAAATGACATCTAACACACACTCTGTGACCACACATAAGTGGCCGTCACACTAGAAAGGCTGTTTTTTGTCATCAAATTGTCATGTTCTGAGGCCTTCGCTGAGCAGTGAGTGAACATTGCAGAAAACGTGTTTTCAGCCCGAGGGACTGTGGTTTTGAGACAGATAAACATGAAAATGTTGTTACCTCTCTGAAACCACTTCAGACAAGTTGAATTAGTTCGGCACTTACTAAAAACACTCCTTCTGCTTATATTGGCAGGTGAAATGTTTATGTTCAGAGGCATCCCTGAGCAGTGAGTGAACAGTGCATAAAACGCGTTTTCAGGCAGAGAGAAGCTCGGTTTCTGACCAGGAAAAAAGAAGTTGATAACACACTGATAAACAGTTCAGAAAGGTGAATTTAGTGCTGAATATAATAGAAAGAGTGTTTTTCCTATTGTTGCAGTTGAAATTTTCATGTTCTGAGTCACGCCTGAGCAGTGTTTGAACAGTGCAGTGAACACCGTTTTCAAAATATAAAATTGTTGCTAACGCTTTGAAAACAGTTCAGAAAGTTTTATCTAGTGCAGAATATACTAGAAGTTCGTTTTGCTATATTTACACTTGATATTTTCACTGTTCTCAGGCTATTCTGATTAGTCAGTGAACAGTGCAGAAAATGCTTTTTCTCCCGTGGGACAGTGGTTTTCAGGCCAACAAACATTAAAATGTTTATAACTCATTGAAACCACTTCAGAGACGTTGAATTAGTTCTGCAGCTACTAGAAAGACTATAGCAGATTCTGCTATAGTATAGGTGAAATTATAATGTTCTGAGGCATCGCTGAGAAAAAGTCTGAAAAAAAGTTCTGAAATGTACGTTTAGTGTTGAATTTACTAGAAAGAGTGCTTTTCCTATAGTTGCAGGTGAAATTTTGATGTTGTGAGGCATCCCTGAGCAGTGAGTAAACATTGCATAATACGCGTTTTCAGTTCACAGTTCAGTTCAAGTTTACAGACCGACACAAATAAAAATGTTGATAACTCTCTTAAATCACTTTAGACAGGTTGAGTTAGTTCTGCACCTTGTAGAAGTACCTTTTCTGCTATCGTGGCAGGTGAAATTTTCATCTTCTGGGGAAACGCTGAGCAGTGAGTGAACAGTGCGTAAAACGCGTTTCCGGCCAAAGAGAATGTGGGTTTCGGAACGGCAAAAATAAAATTGTTGATAACCCTCTAAAAACAGTTCAGAAATGTATGTTTAGTGTTGAATATATTAGAAAGACTGTTTTTGCAGGTGACATTTTCAGGTTCTTAAACTATTCTGATCAGTGACAAGACAAGAAAGCACGTTTTCAGCTCGAGAGAAGCAAAGGAAAAAAAAAAGTTGATAACCCCCTGAAATACAGTTCACAAATGTAGGTTTAGTGTTTATTATACTAGAAAGAGTGTTTCTCCTATAGCTGCTTGAGAAATTTTCATGTTATCTGGCATCCCTGAGCAGTGAGTGAACAGTGCATAAAATGCATTTTCAGCCAAAGAAAAGGTGGTTTACAGACCGACAAAAAAAAAAATGTAAACAGTCTTAAATCACTTTAGACAGGTTGAGTTAGTTCTGCACCTTGTAGAAATATCGTTTCTGCTAAAGTGACAGGTGAAAATTTCATTTTCTGGGGCATCGCTGTGCAGTGAGTGAACAGTGCGTAAAACGCGTTTTCGTCTGAAGAGAAAGTGGGTTTGGGACCGGCAAAAATAAAATTGTTGATAACCCTGTAAAAACAGTTCAGACAGCATAGATTTGTGCTGCAACTACTAGAAAGACACTTTCTGCTATCGTGGGATGTGAAAATTTCGTGTTCTGAAGCTTCCCTGAGAAATTGTGGCAGAATGCCGAAAACGCATGTCCAGCCTGAGATAAGGTGGGTTTCGGAACGTCAAAAATAAAAATGTTGATAACTTTCGAAAAACACTTCAGACAGCTTAGATTTGTGCTGCAACTACTAGAAAGACCCTTTCTGCTATAGTGGGAGGTGGAAATTTCATCTTCTGAAGCTTCCCTCAGAGGTTGTGGCACAATGCAGGAAACGCGTTTTCAGCCTGAGATTAGGTGGGTTCAGAACGCCAAACATAAAAATGTTAACTTTTGAAAAACACTTCAGACAGCTTAGATTTGTGCTGCAACTACTAGAAAGACGCTTTCTGCTATAATGGGAGGTTAAAATTTCATGTTCTGAAGCTTCCCTGAAGTTATGGTACAATGCAGAAAATGCTTTTTCAGTCTGAGATAAGGTTGGTTTCGGAAAGGCCAAACACCTTTATCTGCCCTTTATCTTGTCTTTATCTGCTTTCAATCGTTCTTATTTCCATCTCTCTTTGACCGTAGTCCGAGTGTAGGAGAAATGGAAGGAATATTGAGATCAGGAGGCAAAGCCCTCGCTTTGCCTGCTGGTCTCTCCCTCTGACCAAGAAGTTGACCGTGTAGAAGAGGAGACCACATAGCGATGGATGTACCCCCACCAGGAACCTTGTGTGACCCAGCTGGATTGCTCCGTCGCTTCTCCCATCCATCAATGACCGATGTCCGGTGGTAGCAGAGATGGGAGAACCTTAGGCTAATGTGGAGATGCGCTACCCGGGGCTCCGCCCGTAACTCCAGGTTCGCCAGGCAGGTCAACTTGACTAGGTGGAGAGAGAATCCTCACCACACAGACTGTCCTGAGGTAAATCATGCGGAGTGCAAACAGGACAGAACTACAACGTCCAGACGCCTTAAAGATTGCAGCTGGACCTTGCGTGCGGGGCAACACTGCGGATAAGTGTGCAGGAGAAGCGTCAACAAGGTAGGTGAAGATTCACCAGTGGCCTGTCTCTAATCACAGAGGGGAGGCGTGCCAAGAGACCTGCTGCTATCTCCAAACGCCAGGTCTCACGCCAGTCCGGCCTACTCGACGTCTTACGCCAATGACCTCACCCCCAAGGTCGCACAAAATGTTGTTAGCCCGAATGTAGTGAAGTTTCACGAATAACCCTCCATACAGCGGGTATGGGCGTCCCCCTGGGGCCCTCTTATTGCCAAATCAGGTGCTTCCCTGCTCCGGCGACTACACAGGGGAACCTGACGCCATCCCATGTCCACAGCACGAGTTTGAGCCCAACGTGGAAGAACACACTTGGCACTAATAACCGTCCATATTTGGAGGGAGAAATCGGCAGCGGAGAGACGTTTGGCCCATGAAGAAGCGCTGCCGAAGAGAAACACTTTATTGCACCAAAAACACAAAAGCATCAGCCCTCTTAAAGTTCGCCCTGCTCAGGAGGGAGGTCGTTGCACCACCTGACTGAAGGAAAAAGGTGCATTTAGATGAAGAGAGCCTCCACTCGGTCAGCTAGCGATTCTCTCATCTATTGGCCAGAGCTGCTGGAAGCACCTGTAAACTGGACAACGTGAGTCAGAGAAGAAGCTGCTACGTCAGACAAATAGAAATCTGCAAAAGATGAGGCAGAAGCCGAGGAGGCTGCTTGGCAGGTTTCTGCCAAAGAAACTCCTCTGAAGGCAGCTATGGATGTTGCCCCTTTTTACCACCTGCCAGAGCCACCCACGGGTTCTCTGTTTTCCTGAAGGCCTTGACTCCATTCAGATATGCTCTCAGTGCACTCGCAGGACACACCTTGTGCAAGTGCCAGTGATTCTCATCCGGGTGGGGGGTAAGACAGAAAGCCTTCACTGAAAAATTGCTGACCTTGGCACAAAGAAATTATCGAAAAAAGACTAATCAAGAAGGCACATAGTTCTCCAAACCCTCCTGATGGAGGCCAGGCCCAGGAGGAGAGCTGCTCCAAAGGAGCCTGATCAAGGGGCTCGAAGGGATCTTAAGAGAAAGACTTATATACCAATTGAAGACCCCAATAGGGGCAGATGCGTCTGGAGGTAGGTCTGAATCTTCGAGATCCCTGCATGAAGTGGACTAGCAGTAAATGTTTCCCCAACGGACAGCAGTCCACACCCATTTAGCATTACATGCTTTGAGTGTTGAGGGTGATTTAGCATTTAGGACCACCTGCTAGCCTTGAAGTAGCCATGCTTTGAGGTGACGCCCCAGGACGCCCTCATCATTTCTGCCCCCTGCTGCAGGACTGTTTGCAGGACATGAACAGGTTGCAGCGCACCCTTGTGTGAGTGTGTGTGTGAGCACAGGTGGCAGAGTTGCGCAGTCCAGAAGACCTCCCGGGACTCTGGAACACCTATGAGGTCATCTTGACCACAAAGCTTAACCCCCAGCCTTGCAATGTGGCCTGACCTGAGAACCATGGGCAATTACCATGGCCATCCATACCGGACGTCTGACTTGCACCGCTGGCTCCTTTGCAGACGGCCTTCAAGGAGATGCACGTTTTACTGCACTGAACCGCCTGTAATGTCACCGGCGATGTTGCTTTGGTATGACGGAAGGTGGTGTGCCCAGCGTCCTGTCGCTATCTCGGATGGCCGGGACCTCACACAGGACCGGCCTATGAGACTTCCAATGCAACCGCCATGCCCAGGGTCTATCCAGCGTGAATGAATTAATGAATGGATTGTGAAGATGTAGCATTAACAACCCCTCATACATAGAGTGTAATTTTACCCTCTGGGTGGCAGGAGCTGCTGCCTCACCTTTGCCACCTTAAGCTGATATAGAAGGTGGCGTTAACAACCCCTCATATATGGTGTGTAGTGATTCCTTCTCCAGAGAAGCAAACATGAACTCCTGGGGAACTTTGGTGAAGGTATAACTTCAACTCGGAGACATCTCCTCGGGTTCCTCCCATGCCTGTTGCAGCTCAGAGGTCTCTGACCCCTAAGACAAGGGTCATAAATTGGTTGAATGGTCGAAGCGGGGAGAGACCAGAGAACATTCCAAGAAGGGGGAGAGGCGTCATCCACAGCTCCCCACTTTCCAGGTTCCAGATGAACAAAGACAAGCTTGTAGGTGAATGTGTCTTAATGTGTATTCCTGAAAAAGGACTTTGTTTCCCACTTAACCCATGATTCCCACAGGATGTTCAAGCAAACCAGATGCCCTGAACTTGTGATGTTAAAGCCTGACATGAATGGTCGATCGTTATATTGATCGTTATAGAAGGTCATGTGCTAGGATGGTCATGTTTGGTGTCGTTTGAATGCTAAAATTGAGATGGGAAAGTTTTGACAGAATGTGAGCAACTTTACAACTCAGGTAATGTTTTATTGTCAAATAAAACTCTGGTACTGGGAGGTTTCAGATCTCCCATCTGCAGACTGGAATTTACGACCTTGGCAGAGGAGGAGGAGGACGGCTTGGAAACTCTCCAGTCCAATCAGCAATAGGTGATGGGACTCCTTCAACTAATCAAAACTGGGCAATGACACTCTTCATGAGAGTTTAAAAGACCCGGTTTAACGTGCTTCGTCCCTTTTCCTTTGTGGCGCTCTTTCCTTTGTTTGCCTGCTTCTGCCACTTCTACTGGCTACTTCGCCTCCTACAACCAACTTCATCGACGGTTCCGGCTCAAGTTCCTGCAAAGACTCCTGCTTCTCCTCCATTCACTGCACATCCAAGTGTAAGAGTGATTGAGGAACTTCTTCAAAGTTGCACGTCGCCCTCGTCCTCCAGCGGTCTGCCAAGCCAGAGCTTCCTCCAGGAACGACCCAGTCACACGACGTGATCA